>NW_026599880.1:0-17906 GCF_029784135.1 Toxorhynchites rutilus septentrionalis
GTTTTAGACGCAAAAGATCCAAATTGTACCAGCTGTTTGAGATTTTTTTTATAGATACGTACTTTTGATCAACTACAGGTCGGACTCGATTATCCGGAGTATTGATTTTTTTGACGTAGGACTACGTCTTTCATTTCTATACCGGGGTGTAAAATCAAAGTTTCGAAAACGAAAGCGTTACGCCGGAGACCGAGATTTTGAGTGTTAATAGCTCCTAAACAACTGAACGAAATGGTATGATAAACACTTCATTCGAAAGATAAAATGTCTACGCGTTATATACTTGTTACTCTTTGATCCAAAAACTTGTTTCAATAGTCTTAAAATTGCTTTCAAAACAGGCTATTGAAATCACCAATCGGTATATAAGCGAGCGGCGCTCGGAAATCCACTCAGTTCTAATTGAACAGCGATTGGAGCATGTTGTCGCTGTTGCGGTGAAGCTCTTTATTTATCATGAAAGCGCGGATGAACGGTGTCACCAAGAGCCTGTTTGTGCACCCTAGGCCAGAAGGGAATCTATCAGGAGGAGAGTGATGCCACAAACGGTTCCCTGGGAAGACATCGCTACACACACATACACGCGCGGCTATTAACAGGTGGTTATCGAGTTGGCATTAACCACTGGTGGGCTTCCAGTATCGAAATGTGGAAATATCTAATCGTTACTGAAAATAATCTGCCAGTTCCTCTGGGAATTTAAAATTATATTCATATGAAAGAGTTTATTTTAATGTTTTCTATCCATGTAACACTGTGACCAAATACATTAGGTTTTGTGATTTTTCAATCAATCGCAATCAACAGGATAGCTTCTGAAGATTATTCTTCCCCATCAGTAGGATATTTCCGTATCCAATATTGGATGCATAAAACCTTGTGCCTCCAACGTAACGCTCTCGTTTTCGAAGTCCCCCAAATATTCATTCATTCAGAATGAATTCAGATTCAACTTCATACAAATGAGCTCTAAATCAACGATAGTCCTACGTCACCCTTGCGGTTATACCATAGATATAACCCACTTCCTGTTTTTTCACTCCGGATAATCGAATCCTCCGGACAATCGAGTCATAAAAAAAAACAATTTTCTCTCGGTAAACGTATTTTGATTATGATTTGCACTTATTTATCAAACGGTTTTATCTAGGTTGACCCGTTTGTATGTTTGTGACTTTGTAACTTTGTAACTTTGCAACTTTGTATGAAGCGCTGTACCACATTAATAGAAATTTAACCCCCTTCCTGTTGAACGATTGATCTGAAATTTGGAAAACATCTTTATCTCTGGTGTGATTATAAAACTGCGTATTCCATGGTATTGAAAATCCAAGATGGCGGCCACTACAAAATGACGGATTACATATGTTCTCAAAACCCCATCAATATGGGTATCGAATGAAAGGGCTTGACCAGAAGAACACACTTATTTCTGAAAAATGTAAATCCAAGATGGCGGCCGCTGCAAAATGGCGGATTACACATTTTCTCAGAAGCCATCTTGGATTTGCATTTTTCGTAATTAACAGCATTCTACTAGTCAAGTCCTTTCATTTGATACCCATATCAGCTTTCCATATGGAATTATTATACAAATTATTCAAAATTTCCAAAATCAAAAATAAAATACTCCGCATTATCGAATCTCGGATAATCGGGTCCGACCTGTAGTTGATTTGTACACATTTTCAGGACATTAGTCAGAACAGCTGTAGATTCATCTAAGTTACCCGAATGGAACGGAAATCCAGGCTTCTCACGACAAGGCTCGAAACAGCCTGTTTCGAATACTTTCTCCAGCACTTCAATTTTACAAAATCTTCATTGTTATTTAAATTGTCCAAAACGTTAATAATTGTAGTCTCATGATCGGTTATTTTTAAAATGATATCAGTTGATGTACAAATACTATCGAAATTAGAATACACATGGTCAATTAATGATGAAGAGAAAATCACTTATTATACAGTCTCGGATTTCTTTTCACTTCTCTATAATCGAATACTGTGCATGATCGAGTAAAAAAAAATGTTTTCTTCGATTCGTTTTTTATGTGTACATTTTTCGTTTTTCTGAATATAAAATAAGAATTTCATTTTTGATGCATCCTCTTAAAGTCAGAAAATACCTTCCTCACTTGAAAAAACAAATTAATTCAGAATCTCTCAGAAGGTGGTAGACGATCATATTTGATGAGAAAAAAACTTCCACGCATATGTTCGAATTTCAACATTTTTGTTTGTTTCGGGCCTTGTTACCTCAAACTGGCCCTACATTAAAAAGTACGCTACGGAAGACGATTCTGTTGCTTTCATTTGGATTTTGGAAATTCACTACAGGATATAGTAGTGAAACATCTAAATTAGTGGATTTAAATAAGATTTTGGAAGTAAGAAAGTTAGTGATTTGTAACGTGTTATTATTTATTTTTTCTACTAAAAATCATATTAAACTTGATTGTTTCTATCAATTAAAATTAAAGCTCTTTAATCGCTCTACAATTTGTTCTTTGACACCCAACTTCTATCTTTCTTAGTTTTGCTGCAATATCGGTGTAAACAATTTTTGGTGATAATTCAAGCAAAATCTTCAAAAATCAAATTGATTTTTACCCCACTGTAGGGGAACCGCGGGTAATACGGACAGTGGGGGTAATATGGACAGGTGGTTGATTTGTATGGTTATGGTTTCCGATCTCTGTTAATGAGAACACCTTCTACGTGTTATTCTATAATATTTAAGCCGCCCTATGGCAATGAATACTGATCAAAGGTGGAACAGGGAAAAAACCGAAAATCATACATGATTCCGCGTGTGAATGTAATTTTAGCTGCTTCGATATTAAGCATTTTGAGAGGTTCAATATCAAAATTTAATTCGCTGATGATTATAAAGGGTGTGTCACATCAAATTGTATCACGAAAAAAACGCTGTAGAAATTCGCCCAGTAGACCGATCCTTTTGAAAATTTTAGACAGTAAAATAAAAACTATTAAACAACTTTTGGCATTTTCTTTTTATTCATACTTCGAGCCCAAGCCCGTATGCTCGCACCTTCCTCTTTACCCCGTCATTAAGGTTCTGTACAACATCAGGTTGTAGTTATTTTTGAACAGAAATCCATTTTCTCTTGAAGTCCGCCTCCGATTTGACAACTTTTGGGTTCTTCCGGAGGGCCTGCTTCATAATCGCCCAATATTTCTCTATTGGGCGAAGCTCCGGCGCGTTGAGCGGGTTCATTTCCTTTGGCACGAAGGTGACCCCGTTGGCTTCGTACCACTCCAACACGTCCTTTGAATAGTGGCACGAAGCGAGATCCGGCCAGAAGATGGTCGGGCCCTCGTGCTGCTTCAATAGTGGTAGTAAGCGCTTCTGTAGGCACTCCTTAAGGTAAACCTGCCCGTTTACCGTGCCGGTCATCACGAAGGGGGCGCTCCGCTTTCCGCAAGAGCAGATCGCTTGCCACACCATGTACTTTTTGGCAAACTTGGATAGTTTCTGTATGCGAATCTCCTCCGGAACGCTGAATTTGTCCTCTGCGGAGAAGAACAACAGGCCCGGCAACTGACGAAAGTCCGCTTTGACGTAGGTTTCGTCGTCCATTACCAGGCAATGCGGCTTCGTCAGCATTTCGGTGAACAGCTTCCGGGCTCGCGTCTTCCCCACCATGTTTTGCCTTTCGTCGCGGTTAGGAGCCTTCTGAACCTTGTATATACGCAGGCCCTCCCGCTGCTTGGTCCGCTGGACGAATGAACTTGACAAATTCAGCTTATTGGCGACATCCCGGACCGAACTTCTCGGATCACGTCTAAACTGCTTAACTACGCGCTTGTGATCTTTTTCACTGACGGAGCATCCATTTTTGCCGTTCTTCACCTTCCGGTCGATGGTTAGGTTCTCGAAGTATCGTTTTAGTACTCTGCTGACCGTGGATTGGACGATTCCCAGCATCTTACCGATGTCCCGATGTGACAACTCCGGATTCTCGAAATGAGTGCGCAGAGGATTAATTCACGACGCTCTTTTTCGTTCGACGACATTTTTCCAAATTTACGAAAAATTAACAGTGAAGCATGGCCAACGTGATCTATACACTCTTATCTGATTATAAGCGAAAGCTAAAGATATAATTCCTAAAAATTAAATTTCTACAGCGTTTTTTCCGTGATGCAATTTGATGTGACACACCCTTTAATTATGAATATTTTTTTCGGTTCAACTTTTATTGTGAAAAGATAGATAAACAAATGATATAATGGATAGTAAAAATATTCTTTGTTTTATTATTTCGGTGCTTGAGAAAACGTCCGAAATTCGTGCCTCTACACTAAAATACACCCTAAAGGAATTTCAATGAATCCAATGATTGACAGATTTTCAAAAATCCATTAATTTTCTTGTGTATGTTTTCCATTTGTTTCCTATTATTCGAAAAATTCGAAAAAAAGTCTTAATCTTTTTTTCAGCTACGGTTAATGTTTCAGAATAGATCTTCGAATTCGATTTAAAGGTGAAGTTGCTCGAGGGAACGGAAAATTGAATGAACATTCCTCGGTGTTGTGAACCTTAACTCGTATGTTATCAATACAAATTCCAACCTTTCGTCAGAAGAGATAGTGCGATAGTTGCACTCAGCTCGGTGCGGTGCGGTGGCGCCGGGCCCATTAAAGGCACGAGCATAATATAAAAATAGCGCTCATTGCATGCGTCCATAATGTACACCAACGAAGTTGTCCTACAAATCATCATAAAATATGCCCGGCTGCAATTGTCGTACAACAACCGTCCCTCGGTCCGTCCGACCGACCGGCCGAAAGCGGGAACGTGGCGGGAAGGTCACAAGGAAGCGACGAATCATTAACTGTATCATACTATTCCTAGTCGCCGTTGTCTTCGGCTAGGGCATCAAGAACCAGTGTCAGAGGATGGGGAAAAGGGGCTTGGGGAAAGGCTTGTCCCATCATCGTGTCGACTACAAGTTGTCATTAGAGCCGAAAGCGGTCTCCGCTCCCCAAACTCGCCGTTGTGTTTGTAATCAGGCAGAGGTATAATATGATTCAGTTGTTCGCGCGCTACGTACCCTCACTATAATTCAATAATAATTATAATTTCTTCTTCCATTTCTCATTTCTCATTAATAATAACTCTCGCTTAAGCTTGCGTCTGTTCCACGTCCCAACGATGCGACGGGCCGGGCCTCACCCACTCGGTGCTGAAAAGGGCTCAGAAAGCGCGCCATGTCAGACCGTTGAGTACGACAGAGACACAGCGAGAAGGCGAGATGATGTGCCCCGGAGTACTCCACTTTGACTCTGAACTGAACATTATATGTTTGTTGGCCAAGTTGAACCCCAGTTGAACGGAGTGGTTCGAAATCAACCGCTACGGAAATGAGGGAGAATAGTGCTTACCACGATAACTCCTTTTGGTTTGGTTCCGATTCCCCGGACCCGGTAGAGGTGGCAGCATATGTGTGTGTGTACGGGGAGGTGATAGTACAACACGGGTCGACCATATTCCGGATGAGCTGATTGTCGCGAACTCAACGGACGGAAGTGTTTTGCCGGAGGAAAAAGAACGGTACAACAGTGAGAAACGATGGTTCTTCGCTCCGGTATAGATGAGTGTACAACACTAATAATAAAGTATGCACGTAAGTTCCAATGAGAGCCTACAACAGAACGAAGGTGAGGAGGGACGAACAAGCCTTGAATATTAGCCTAAACCAGCTCAGGCCAGGGTTGAATTTTATTGAACATCGAATACGTACCGAAGCTTACAATTTTTCTGACGTCACACTACAGCCCCCTTCTTAGCAGATAGAAATACGCCACCTATGAGAGCAAGTTGCAACGAAACCCCCTCTCAACGGAAAGACAAGTGCGCCTAATATTTTCTCCTATATTTAATTTATTTATTTCGATTTTCTTTCGAATGGTATAGTCACGTAATTAGGTGATTAAAACGGGAGGCAGAAACTCAATTAGCAATTAAACGTGGCATTTTTCTTAATTACACGATACTTTTCCACTAATTAATACTGCGGGTGAAACGGGGGCGAGGGGAGTCCTTTCGTACCGCAAAGTGCTTTTCATTGCTTCGTTTCGTTTGGGCGTTAGGTTTTTGGTCGATACGATGTTTTTTCTGTACCGTTATAATTCCGATTTTGTTTCGAGTCCTTCTCTCTCGCACTCATTTTAGGCTGAAGGAGCGAAAGCAGTGGGTGTTAAGAAGAGTGAACGTTGGTGTGAATAACTCAATACCCACCTGATAGAGCTCCTTCGACAATGATGAGCTTTGGTGGTGAAGCGGTTCTTTGATTGGCGTGTTGGACTGGGTATGATCGAATGTTCTCAATTTGGCGTGGTTCTCCACAGAAATGTCTCGTTTTTCTAAAAGGGTGCGACACCCCTAGCGATTGCGAGTCCTTTTCTTACCAAGTGCGATACCACGTACCGAAAGGAAATTGCATGCATACATCACGTGATGCTCATGAAGCTAGACACTGTGCATAGACACCTCCCCCGAGAGGTGACCGGAGATGACGCAGGGTGGCCGCAGGGTCCCGACACACATAACTAGCCTGATTGCCCACAATTTTCTGGCTCGCTGATTTTCCGTAGACCTTTTCCACCGCTGCTGACGGAAAGCGGATCGCACAATTCGTCCCATCCCACCTGTGACGGAGGATAATTAGTTCCACAAAATGCGAACATCCCAAACCCAAAAGGGGCTGATTGAGAGGTGAACAAAATAAATAGAATGCAATTGGTTGAAAAATGAGTTTTACCATTTTTATGGAACTCTCACACGACATACCTACCAAGGATTTCATTTGTTGGGGGAAAATTACTGCCATCGGTGTTTTATTGAGAATAGAAGATGGATAGCATATGAGTGTGTAATGAGATGATGTTTTGCTTTGCGAATGACTGAAATTAGCGGTGCAATTGTATGAACCAATTATCGAGCGGCAATTGAATAGATTTTTTTTGTGCTCAGCGGCACAAAAGGTAGATTAGTTGAGTTAATTAACCCAATTAACAGCATTTATAGAGAAATATACGCTGTTATGATGATCATAACTGTATACATTAAATTCCGCAGACGCTAACTCGTATGATATACTTAACTCAACTGTTTTTAAAGTATTATTCAATCAAATTTTAAAACCTTTTCATGTGACAGGTCCAACAATCATCTGTAGATTCTTTTCGTCAGTGGTTCTCATCGAATCGCTTATTGAATGGTATAAAAATTTATCTTTTTTCTAAACAGCATTTTAATTTTCATTCCATTTTAAGCTGAGCCACTTTTGAGCATTTCTAAGCCATTTATAAGCTAAACATATTATTTTATCATGGTTTGCAAAACTAGCTCATTGGTGACCATTTAAGGGGCCTTGGCCAAATTAGAATAACTCGGATGGTTTCCGAATGACCTGTAGATCAAACTTCAGATCGAGATATGAGAAAGGCACGACTACACCTTTAGGTAGATTAATTCAGATTTTGTATCTTCAAAGGGTTTGGGATCATCATTCAAATGACCGTAGGTAAAGAAATCAGGGAATTTCTATACATTTTCGTGCATATCACCCTAGAAAAAGATTTATCATTAATTTCAAATGATTAATTATTTTAATGATTAATTTAACACCAAAGCTATGTTTTGAAATTTTCCGCTCAAAAATTCCAAACGTTTAAAGAAAATTTTCCAACCAAACATTTCATAATGCTTTATAACCTTAGCGCCAGTACTGGATTAGAAAATATAGCGCGTACTAGATTATATACAGTTTTTGATTTCTTTTCACTTTTGCATGTATTTTCCGTTTTCTGAATATGAAAGAGGAATTTCCTCCTTATTCTTATTCTTATTCCTATTCCTATTCCTATTCCTATTCCTATTCCTATTCCTATTCCTATTCCTATTCCTATTCCTATTCCTATTCCTATTCCTATTCCTATTCCTATTCCTATTCCTATTCCTATTCCTATTCCTATTCCTATTCCTATTCCTATTCCTATTCCTATTCCTATTCCTATTCCTATTCCTATTCCTATTCCTATTCCTATTCCTATTCCTATTCCTATTCCTATTCCTATTCCTATTCCTATTCCTATTCCTATTCCTATTCCTATTCCTATTCCTATTCCTATTCCTATTCCTATTCCTATTCCTATTCCTATTCCTATTCCTATTCCTATTCCTATTCCTATTCCTATTCCTATTCCTATTCCTATTCCTATTCCTATTCCTATTCCTATTCCTATTCCTATTCCTATTCCTATTCCTATTCCTATTCCTATTCCTATTCCTATTCCTATTCCTATTCCTATTCCTATTCCTATTCCTATTCCTATTCCTATTCCTATTCCTATTCCTATTCCTATTCCTATTCCTATTCCTATTCCTATTCCTATTCCTATTCCTATTCCTATTCCTATTCCTATTCCTATTCCTATTCCTATTCCTATTCCTATTCCTATTCCTATTCCTATTCCTATTCCTATTCCTATTCCTATTCCTATTCCTATTCCTATTCCTATTCCTATTCCTATTCCTATTCCTATTCCTATTCCTATTCCTATTCCTATTCCTATTCCTATTCCTATTCCTATTCCTATTCCTATTCCTATTCCTATTCCTATTCCTATTCCTATTCCTATTCCTATTCCTATTCCTATTCCTATTCCTATTCCTATTCCTATTCCTATTCCTATTCCTATTCCTATTCCTATTCCTATTCCTATTCCTATTCCTATTCCTATTCCTATTCCTATTCCTATTCCTATTCCTATTCCTATTCCTATTCCTATTCCTATTCCTATTCCTATTCCTATTCCTATTCCTATTCCTATTCCTATTCCTATTCCTATTCCTATTCCTATTCCTATTCCTATTCCTATTCCTATTCCTATTCCTATTCCTATTCCTATTCCTATTCCTATTCCTATTCCTATTCCTATTCCTATTCCTATTCCTATTCCTATTCCTATTCCTATTCCTATTCCTATTCCTATTCCTATTCCTATTCCTATTCCTATTCCTATTCCTATTCCTATTCCTATTCCTATTCCTATTCCTATTCCTATTCCTATTCCTATTCCTATTCCTATTCCTATTCCTATTCCTATTCCTATTCCTATTCCTATTCCTATTCCTATTCCTATTCCTATTCCTATTCCTATTCCTATTCCTATTCCTATTCCTATTCCTATTCCTATTCCTATTCCTATTCCTATTCCTATTCCTATTCCTATTCCTATTCCTATTCCTATTCCTATTCCTATTCCTATTCCTATTCCTATTCCTATTCCTATTCCTATTCCTATTCCTATTCCTATTCCTATTCCTATTCCTATTCCTATTCCTATTCCTATTCCTATTCCTATTCCTATTCCTATTCCTATTCCTATTCCTATTCCTATTCCTATTCCTATTCCTATTCCTATTCCTATTCCTATTCCTATTCCTATTCCTATTCCTATTCCTATTCCTATTCCTATTCCTATTCCTATTCCTATTCCTATTCCTATTCCTATTCCTATTCCTATTCCTATTCCTATTCCTATTCCTATTCCTATTCCTATTCCTATTCCTATTCCTATTCCTATTCCTATTCCTATTCCTATTCCTATTCCTATTCCTATTCCTATTCCTATTCCTATTCCTATTCCTATTCCTATTCCTATTCCTATTCCTATTCCTATTCCTATTCCTATTCCTATTCCTATTCCTATTCCTATTCCTATTCCTATTCCTATTCCTATTCCTATTCCTATTCCTATTCCTATTCCTATTCCTATTCCTATTCCTATTCCTATTCCTATTCCTATTCCTATTCCTATTCCTATTCCTATTCCTATTCCTATTCCTATTCCTATTCCTATTCCTATTCCTATTCCTATTCCTATTCCTATTCCTATTCCTATTCCTATTCCTATTCCTATTCCTATTCCTATTCCTATTCCTATTCCTATTCCTATTCCTATTCCTATTCCTATTCCTATTCCTATTCCTATTCCTATTCCTATTCCTATTCCTATTCCTATTCCTATTCCTATTCCTATTCCTATTCCTATTCCTATTCCTATTCCTATTCCTATTCCTATTCCTATTCCTATATCCTATATTCCTATATAAGAATAAGAATAAGAATAAGAATAAGAATAAGAATAAGAATAAGAATAAGAATAAGAATAAGAATAAGAATAAGAATAAGAATAAGAATAAGAATAAGAATAAGAATAAGAATAAGAATAAGAATAAGAATAAGAATAAGAATAAGAATAAGAATAAGAATAAGAATAAGAATAAGAATAAGAATAAGAATAAGAATAAGAATAAGAATAAGAATAAGAATAAGAATAAGAATAAGAATAAGAATAAGAATAAGAATAAGAATAAGAATAAGAATAAGAATAAGAATAAGAATAAGAATAAGAATAAGAATAAGAATAAGAATAAGAATAAGAATAAGAATAAGAATAAGAATAAGAATAAGAATAAGAATAAGAATAAGAATAAGAATAAGAATAAGAATAAGAATAAGAATAAGAATAAGAATAAGAATAAGAATAAGAATAAGAATAAGAATAAGAATAAGAATAAGAATAAGAATAAGAATAAGAATAAGAATAAGAATAAGAATAAGAATAAGAATAAGAATAAGAATAAGAATAAGAATAAGAATAAGAATAAGAATAAGAATAAGAATAAGAATAAGAATAAGAATAAGAATAAGAATAAGAATAAGAATAAGAATAAGAATAAGAATAAGAATAAGAATAAGAATAAGAATAAGAATAAGAATAAGAATAAGAATAAGAATAAGAATAAGAATAAGAATAAGAATAAGAATAAGAATAAGAATAAGAATAAGAATAAGAATAAGAATAAGAATAAGAATAAGAATAAGAATAAGAATAAGAATAAGAATAAGAATAAGAATAAGAATAAGAATAAGAATAAGAATAAGAATAAGAATAAGAATAAGAATAAGAATAAGAATAAGAATAAGAATAAGAATAAGAATAAGAATAAGAATAAGAATAAGAATAAGAATAAGAATAAGAATAAGAATAAGAATAAGAATAAGAATAAGAATAAGAATAAGAATAAGAATAAGAATAAGAATAAGAATAAGAATAAGAATAAGAATAAGAATAAGAATAAGAATAAGAATAAGAATAAGAATAAGAATAAGAATAAGAATAAGAATAAGAATAAGAATAAGAATAAGAATAAGAATAAGAATAAGAATAAGAATAAGAATAAGAATAAGAATAAGAATAAGAATAAGAATAAGAATAAGAATAAGAATAAGAATAAGAATAAGAATAAGAATAAGAATAAGAATAAGAATAAGAATAAGAATAAGAATAAGAATAAGAATAAGAATAAGAATAAGAATAAGAATAAGAATAAGAATAAGAATAAGAATAAGAATAAGAATAAGAATAAGAATAAGAATAAGAATAAGAATAAGAATAAGAATAAGAATAAGAATAAGAATAAGAATAAGAATAAGAATAAGAATAAGAATAAGAATAAGAATAAGAATAAGAATAAGAATAAGAATAAGAATAAGAATAAGAATAAGAATAAGAATAAGAATAAGAATAAGAATAAGAATAAGAATAAGAATAAGAATAAGAATAAGAATAAGAATAAGAATAAGAATAAGAATAAGAATAAGAATAAGAATAAGAATAAGAATAAGAATAAGAATAAGAATAAGAATAAGAATAAGAATAAGAATAAGAATAAGAATAAGAATAAGAATAAGAATAAGAATAAGAATAAGAATAAGAATAAGAATAAGAATAAGAATAAGAATAAGAATAAGAATAAGAATAAGAATAAGAATAAGAATAAGAATAAGAATAAGAATAAGAATAAGAATAAGAATAAGAATAAGAATAAGAATAAGAATAAGAATAAGAATAAGAATAAGAATAAGAATAAGAATAAGAATAAGAATAAGAATAAGAATAAGAATAAGAATAAGAATAAGAATAAGAATAAGAATAAGAATAAGAATAAGAATAAGAATAAGAATAAGAATAAGAATAAGAATAAGAATAAGAATAAGAATAAGAATAAGAATAAGAATAAGAATAAGAATAAGAATAAGAATAAGAATAAGAATAAGAATAAGAATAAGAATAAGAATAAGAATAAGAATAAGAATAAGAATAAGAATAAGAATAAGAATAAGAATAAGAATAAGAATAAGAATAAGAATAAGAATAAGAATAAGAATAAGAATAAGAATAAGAATAAGAATAAGAATAAGAATAAGAATAAGAATAAGAATAAGAATAAGAATAAGAATAAGAATAAGAATAAGAATAAGAATAAGAATAAGAATAAGAATAAGAATAAGAATAAGAATAAGAATAAGAATAAGAATAAGAATAAGAATAAGAATAAGAATAAGAATAAGAATAAGAATAAGAATAAGAATAAGAATAAGAATAAGAATAAGAATAAGAATAAGAATAAGAATAAGAATAAGAATAAGAAAGGTTTGGTATTATCAAAGTGTTAAGTTTTAATAAGACCAGTTACATTTTTCCGTTGTTTTAGTTGTTTTGATCAATAAATCTGGAAAATGCTAAAGTGCTCACGGAGGGAAAAGAAAGACAAATCGATGCATTTCACCAAGAAAATGTAGGTATCAGAGAAATTTCTCGTCGAGTTGCATGATCCCGTTCAGTACTCCTCTGTTATTTGACGAATCCTCTAGAATACGGTAAGAAGGAGAGAGCTCCACGTAAATCGAAGCTCTAACCGGGATAAGCGGGAAATAGTTAGTACAGCTTCGAATACCTCAAAATCGCTTATGCAAATAAACCAATATTTCAATTTAAATGTTACTCTGGTGACAATTCGTCATGTTTTGGTAAAAAATACTCACATAAAGAGAACCATGAACCGACAGTGGGACATGGTATGTTGTGACAAATAATGTTTCCAAAAAATACATTTTGCTATATACCATAACGAAAAGTTCTTCTTCACTGACGAAAAACAGGTCAATTAGGATGGTCTTGATGGCTTCAACGGGTACTGGCGTGATTTACGGAAGAAGGAACAGTATTCTTCAACCAGGAATTTTGGTGGAGGCTCGTGCATGGTTTGGGCGGGATTCGGTGCAACCGGAAAGCTAAGATAGCTTTCATATCATTCAAGGATTACATAGGGGGCCTCCGTAGCCACATTGGTTGCGCGTTCGCTTAGTAAGCGATCGATCGTGGGTTCGAAACTCAGGGCCCTCATTGACCATCTTTGTGTTGTTACAGAATAACTACGTCCACGCAACAATCATCAGCGATGGAGATCGATCCACGGTCGAAATATGATCGATTCATCCATACAACTGCTCTGCTCTGCAAGACACATCGGGCTGCTGTTCTATAAATAACTCAACAATGATCAATCAACTGTCTCCGCTGTCCGGTCTAACTGGATAATGGAAGAACAGATAGAAAACTCTTACGCCTAAATGGCTGCTACTGTGTAAATGTGTGTACCATATGGAATGGTATAGAAGGGAATACTCTAACCCCGAAAAATGGCAACTGTGTAATGTGCTAATTATAGATATGATAAATATGTGACATGTACACGATTAAAATTCGGCTCTGTTACAGCTAAAATGCCAATGAGCCTGAAATAAATAAATGGGACAAAAAAAAAGGATTACATACATGTTCTGGAATCCTCTCTCCTACCGTTTTTGCGTGGATAACGTCACAAAAAATTCACATTCCAGTAAAACAACGCTACTATTCATACCAGTAAGGAAACTAAGCAATGGATGAAGGAACAAAAACTTAAGTTTTTGAACTGGTCGGCTCACTCTACAGAATTGAACCCTGTTGAACATCTTAGGGGAATCCTTGTACGCAGAATCTACACTGAGGGAAAACGGTACACCATGATTGAAGAGCTCAAGGTCGCAATTTCGGAAACATGGAAAAATATCGATCGGGAAATTCGTTCAGCATCATTTGGTAAATAGTATTCCAACACGAATTTTCCAGGTTATTAGCCGAAATGGCATGGTTTCCATTTATTGACATGTAAATCAGCCGATCGTTTTGAATTTTTCATTGATAATACTTATACATAATTTTGTGCACCCGTGGCCGAGTGGTTAGCATCATAACTAACATGCCGGGTGTTCGGGTTCGATTCCCGTTCTGGTCGGGGGAATTTTTCGTCAAAGAAATTTCCTCCGACTTGCACTGTGATCACGCGTATTCTAGAGCTTGCCACTCAGAATGCATTCAAGGCGTGTTATTTGGCATAGAAATCTCAACTAAGTACTAATAAAAATGACGCAAGTAATACTACGTTGAGACGGCGAAGTTCCTCTAGGAACGTTAGTGCCATTGAAGAAGAAGAAGAAGAACTTATAAATTTTGAAGTGGTCTTATAGAAACTGGACAGCTGAAATTATCATATTTAAGCACAATAAATAAACAATCAACTCTTTTGAACGGAATTCACGTTAAATAAACTTTATTCTAAGCATTCCGCAATGTAATAATGTATCTTGTTGAAATTCTCACTGTTTGTGTTGCAACGAAATAGAATCAGCGTGGTCTTATAGAAGTTGGATAAAGTGTAGGTTTATGCGACTCACGAACTGCATCTGCCTGATATGCGTATATGATGTCATTTTGATCGATTTTGTGATGATGTATATCTTAAAATAGATGCTTGTTTTATCGAATTACGGCTTAATCTGTAGTCTATATAAATAAAAATGTAAGGCAAAATCTGTTGGTAAGCGGAAAACCTGAAGAAGGGATGGTCCGATTTGAGCTGTCTTTATTGTGTAATATTCTCTGTACCCAACATGTATTCCATGCAACGGAGAAACATGTTGTTTCCAAATGCTTGAAGAATCTTGCACGAGTATTATAATAATTTTATATTATAAGGACGAATTTTCGTAGAAGTACTGGACAATTTATAGTAAAAGGAAATTATAAAGGGTCAAAAGGTAATCAATCAATGAAGAGTTCAGTGATTGGACTCACTAACGTTCACTTAGTAAGAAAACGTGGATGTTTGAAAGTATTCAAATCAAAAAATCTATTTGGGGCGGGACGAGGTTCGTCGGGTCAGCTAGTAATGAATAAAATCGGGGCTCGCGTTTTTTATACGACTTCAAATATACACTATGTATACTCAGATCGACATAATGTTTGATTGTGATCAGACCCCACTTTATATGCGACTTGGAATATGCCAAGTTATTTGATTTAATGTTTGCTGTAGTTCGCCTCCTCTTTTACCTGTATTTTTTAGTTGGACGCATCATATACCATCCAAATATGGGGTATATGATGTTGTATATTAGATAGTTATACGATAGTGATGTTTTCTGGGTTGCGAGTCACTAACGATGCGTGTGATGGGGTTTTCATGGAAGAATTTGTCCAATTGTTGACAGTGCAAGTCCGAATTGAGATATTGGGCGAGAGAGAGCAGCTCTTAAAGAGCAGATGATTCCCAGCAAAAACTCTAATGGTCCAATTGTTAGCTTGGCAATTGAAAGAGATTTTTTTCTCCAACAACAACTTTTTCATGTCGAAAGTATCTGAAGAAAAATTTTAATTGTATCGTAGAATCATCCAATGTATGTCGCGTCTCAGATATTATCTAGAAAACTAAGTGAGAACTCTAAACTTAATTTCAATATATTATATTGTCTCTTTCAATTGACTATTCTAATATGAATGAAATGTTGCAATCGCATTTGGCATGGGAGACTTAGGCCGAGGACATAGTAGACGCGGTGCTGTGCGATGCGATGCGAAGCGATTAATTGGAGCTCATTGCGTGCGTATGACATACTGATCTCTTTCGATCGCGCGATTTTCGACGTTTCAATAATATCACAAGCTTTTCCATTCTACATGTAAACAGCCCAGCCAATGGAATTCAGATACGGTAATATGTCATCTTTTTGTATACAATTGAGTTGTGAGATTTCCAATTTGGTAAAAAAAATTTAAGTATGCGATATTTTTCTCGAGAAAACTTCAACCAAACATCTAAGCTGAAAGTAAACAAAAGAAACATTATTCTTCAGTGAAATTTTTCTATTTTTTCTCTGGTGTCTTACATGATTTTTCTTATACACTCAATCAACGGTAATTTTCATTTGCATTTGCATGTATTTTCCTGAAAGCTTTATGATAAGACACGGTCAACGATATTGAAAATAATTTTGTGTAAACATGATAAATGAACAGCCCAGAAACATTTTTTTTTTGAAAAAAATTAAATGTGACATGAAAATTTGAATAATTTGAAGATCATTCATTTTTCTCCTACACATTTGTTGTGTGAAAAGTTAAAATATCTTCGAATTTTGATCACTTTTCAAGAAAATTTTAGAAAAAAAGTCAAACCTCTTTCCAAAACTAAATTATTTTAAGAATAAACGTATCTCGATCATTTAATATTCTAGAGGTCATTTCAACTCATAAAAACAATAGGAATAAGCTTCATTCCTTTGAAATAGTAAAAAATTTAAAATGCACCAAAATTTATCTTAAATGTTTTATTTTCTGAAATTTCTCCATGCTGGGAATGCGATCAAAATTCGCACACTCTATAAATAGAGCAACAAAACAAAGTTTCAGACCTGTCCCAAATTTTGTGTTAATTTTCAAGTTTTTTCCCTCATTGTATATTTTTCTCTTATATATTTCTTTACAAAACCTTCAACTCATCCTCATGCAGTTTTTCTATTCAACCATATTTCAAGAACTACAATCTATCTATCTATCTATCTATATATATAAAAATGGAGTGATGTCTGTCTGTCTGTCTGATTCTTATAGACTCGGAAACTACTGAACCGATCGACATGAAAATTGGTATGTAGGGGTTTTTGGGGCCGGGGAAGGTTTTCGTGATATTTTGAGACCCCTCCCCCCTCTCTAAGGGGGGGCTGCCATACAAATGAAACACAAATTTCTGCATTACTCGGAAATTAACCAAGCAAACGAAACCAAAGTTGGCATGTGAAAGTTTTAGGGTGCAATAAATGTTTCTATGATGGTTAGACAGTCCTTCCCCCACTCAAAGGGGGGGGGGGGCTGCCATACAAATGAAACACAATTTTTTGCATTACTCGGAAATTAATCAATCAAACGAAACCAAAGTTGGCATGTGAAAGTTTTAGGGTGCAATAAATGTTTCTATGATGGTTAGATAGCCCTTCCCCCACTCAAAGGGGGGGCTGCCATACAAATGAAACATAAATTTCTGCATTACTCGAGAATTAATCAAGCAAATGAAACCAAATTTGGCATGTGGAGGTTTTAGGATGCAATAAATGTTTCTATGGTGTTAAGATACTCCTTCCCCCTCTCTTAGAGGGGGCTGCCGTACAAATGAAACACAAATTTTTGCATTACCCGAGAATTAATCAAGCAAATTAAACCAAATTAGGCATATGGAAACTTTAGGGTGCATTGAATGTTTCTATGGTGGTTTAATACCCCTCCCCCCTCTCTTAGGGGTGGCTGCCATACAAATAAAACACAAATTTCTGCATTACTCGAGAATTAATCAAGTAAATGGGCGGGACGAAGTTTGCCGGGTTAGCTAGTTTATTATATAAATTCATATAATATATAATTCATAGTTCTTTTTAATTGCTCTTGAATCAGAAAAAATCCTTCCATTCAGTTTTGTAAGCCAAAAGCGTTTGCGAAGTTTGTATGAAATCGGAGCTACTCGAATTTGATCGATGCTTGTTTGAACATAACACATGTTTGAACGTGAAATTTTAATTATTTTTTTATAAATAAGTATGCGATATTTTTCTCGAGAAAACTTCAACCAAACATCTAAATTGAAAGTAT
>NW_026599881.1:0-17896 GCF_029784135.1 Toxorhynchites rutilus septentrionalis
CTTCATTCGGGTTCGGGTAAATGGTGCATTCGGGTAAATGTCGCATTCGGGTATTTGTTACATTCGGGTGAATGTCCATTCTGGTGAATGTCGCATTTGGATAAATGTCCATTTGGATAAATGATGCATTCGGGTATTTGTTACATTCGGGTGAATGGCTCTTCGGTTACATCACCGGTGGATACTAACCCAAGCTGGGATCAAAACTATTTACTCCGGAACAGGAGCAGAAGCTTGTTCGTCGCCTGCTCGATCTTGAGAACCGTTCCTATGAGATCGTTATTATCGATATCCGTCGTCTGGCCTTTGAAGTGAAGTGTCCATTTAGTATAAGGATAGCCACTAAGTACTTCGAAATTATTGTAAAACGTTTTCATTCGTTTCTCTGAAGGTGGTCTTGAAAATATATAGAAATTCTTAGGGTTTCGGTTTTACCCTGATTTCATCTAACATTTTTCGCCGTATTAAATTAAGAGCCAAAGCACAGCTTGGAAGTATATGGTCCACTAGTAGAGAAACTCACCTTTCGGGTGCACCAGCCGATCAGAGACTAGACGTTGGAGCGAATCATTTGTGACGACAAACACGAGCGGAGATTAATCTGAAAATGAAAATAGAAACAATCAAAGGCAAGACATAAGTCAATGTTTCGGCGGAACTCTGAAAAAAGTAATAAGTTAGATACGATAAATATAAATATTGATACGGTCTTCCGATTTATTGCTCCTGCCAGTACTGTCGGATATGCGTTTGTTTGTGAGATGATTTAAACTCGCTTTTATGGACTCGTTTTATAAAGCAACTTCAAACATATGAAGGTCCCTCAAACTGGAGAATTCATTCATTCATTCAACATTGGGGAGAGTACGCGGAACTCGTGCTTTTTTGTATGATGTTTGTATGACATGATGGCGGAAATTATGGCATTGGTTAAAATTCGTTAGCGCTAACTCGTGAAGCGAAAATTTGCTTTACAATTAATGGAATTGATTCGTGACTTGCATCGAATTTCTTCTTATTAGTCATGAATCATGATTCAGTAAAAATCTGAAAAGGATGGTGTATGCTTATGTTGTTATGTATTTTCTTTTTAAATAAAATAATTTAAATAATACACCAGGAATGAAAGTCAAAGTTCTCCTTTTTTCGACGAAACACAATTTATAGATTCTTTTATGGATTCTTTTTCAATCAACCTTTTTTTTTGTTTCGACGAAAATCATTCGCCGATCCATATTCAATGATGATGATGATGAAGATCATTATCCGTATTGTCGTCTTTCGTGGAACATTTGCGAGTAATATCAACCAACTGGATATAATTGATGAAGAAGAGGCAGAGTTTGAAATCCCAAAGAATGACGAAATCGTTGGAAAAACGTAGTTGGCTCTAAAAAATAAACTAGTTATGAAAATTTGAACGGATCCGAAAAGAACCTTTAGTGTTCTCATTGATATTGGTGGTACTGGATCATAACTTTGGTGCTGTCGATAGTATTGCTGGATGATGGCTTTAGCGCTGGTGTTGGTGTTGCTGGTTTTGAATTTGATCGAATTCTGATAAGTTTTTATTTTATTTCTACACAATTTCTTTCAGCTTCTACTTCTGCCCCTTGATGTGTCTCTTTGTACTTCAATGTTCATTCGACAGGGATGTTTTGGTGATGATGATGATGATGATGATTTTTTGAATTATAAAGGCTTGGAAAAGAAGAATTTGGAAAAGTGAACCTAAACTCTAATCTCCTGGCCTTGAGAAAGGCCCTTGGGAAGTCCTCGTCGCCGCCGCCGATTGGTTGCTAAATGGATGACTGTTGATGGATGATGTTTTGGTGAGTGAGTGAGTGTTTGATTGTTGAAACTTCAAACTTTTGCAATTCATTCATCTCTAGCCTTGAAAAAGGCCAATTTAGATTTTTTTTTCGCCATATGGAATGGCTGCCTGAATTGTGATGATCGTCAATGACGTCGGACTTCTCGATTTAGTGTTGGGGAAACACTTTTTGGTCGAATTGGATGTGCACATCGAAACAGGTTTGACCTTCAGTTTTCAACCGAAGAACATAACTCTCACCGCATTAAAGTACCTTCTTCACACAAATTACCATGAGCTGTACCTTGACGTCGCTTTGAACCCGGAAACCATACGCGAAAATTGAATGATCGATCGGAAAAAGTCACCAAAAAGTCACCAGTAAGCCGTGGTTCTATAGAAGCGAACAAAATTGCATTAATCTGTGTGTTGGATCGACAATCCGAGAACGATTTACTACTTCTGTTTGGTAAACGGGACAATGAAAAAAGTTGTGGTTGTGCAGAGAAATTGAAACTCTTTGCTGCTGCTGTTTCTGTTATCACTGTTATTGCTGCTGCTGATGTTGTTTTGTATACCGTTCCTGTTGCCTGATGTTAACTACTTCCCGATGAAAAAAATGAATGATCGCTTCGCAACAGAGCACCGAATTTTATCCATATTGATTCACAAGCGAATCACACAGGGATGACGCAATGTTTCGCTTCTCTTCAGGCTTCCACTGTATCGAGCAAAACCGTTGTAAGTGACATGAGCATTAGGAACGAAAAGGAAAGCTCGCTAGCTAGTGCGTGTGGTGGCTCTGTTGTCTTATTTATTAATTCCCCTTGGATAGAATGATATGCACGGTGGATAGCTACGTTTGTTTTCGCAGTAGTATTGATGTACTAAAATTGTATTTCGTTGTTACTGTAGTCGCTCTTTTTGGTCGGTACAATTTTAGGCGCTTGGGCGAATCAAAACGTGGGACTTTGCACGTTTAGATAATGTTTCACATTTTACAATTACTAAATTGTATTCCGAGTTTTATTTTATCATTTTATCATTTTATCATTTTATCATTTTATCATTTTATCATTTTGTCATTTTATCATTTTATCATTTTATCATTTTATCATTTTATCATTTTATCATTTTGTCATTTTATCATTTTATCATTTTATCATTTTATCATTTTATCATTTTATCATTTTATCATTTTATCATTTTATCATTTTATCATTTTATCATTTTATCATTTTATCATTTTATCATTTTATCATTTTATCATTTTATCATTTTATCATTTTATCATTTTATCATTTTATCATTTTATCATTTTATCATTTTATCATTTTATCATTTTATCATTTTATCATTTTATCATTTTATCATTTTATCGTTTTATCATTTTATCATTTTATCATTTTATCATTTTATCATTTTATCATTTTATCATTTTATCATTTTATCATTTTATCATTTTATCATTTTATCATTTTATCATTTTATCATTTTATCATTTTATCATTTTATCATTTTATCATTTTATCATTTTATCATTTTATCATTTTATCATTTTATCATTTTATCATTTTATCATTTTATCATTTTATCATTTTATCATTTTATCATTTTATCATTTTATCATTTTATCATTTTATCATTTTATCATTTTATCATTTTATCATTTTATCATTTTATCATTTTATCATTTTATCATTTTATCATTTTATCATTTTATCATTTTATCATTTTATCATTTTATCATTTTATCATTTTATCATTTTATCATTTTATCATTTTATCATTTTATCATTTTATCATTTTATCATTTTATCATTTTATCATTTTATCATTTTATCATTTTATCATTTTATCATTTTATCATTTTATCATTTTATCATTTTATCATTTTATCATTTTATCATTTTATCATTTTATCATTTTATCATTTTATCATTTTATCATTTTATCATTTTATCATTTTATCATTTTATCATTTTATCATTTTATCATTTTATCATTTTATCATTTTATCATTTTATCATTTTATCATTTTATCATTTTATCATTTTATCATTTTATCATTTTATCATTTTATCATTTTATCATTTTATCATTTTATCATTTTATCATTTTATCATTTTATCATTTTATCATTTTATCATTTTATCATTTTATCATTTTATCATTTTATCATTTTATCATTTTATCATTTTATCATTTTATCATTTTATCATTTTATCATTTTATCATTTTATCATTTTATCATTTTATCATTTTATCATTTTATCATTTTATCATTTTATCATTTTATCATTTTATCATTTTATCATTTTATCATTTTATCATTTTATCATTTTATCATTTTATCATTTTATCATTTTATCATTTTATCATTTTATCATTTTATCATTTTATCATTTTATCATTTTATCATTTTATCATTTTATCATTTTATCATTTTATCATTTTATCATTTTATCATTTTATCATTTTATCATTTTATCATTTTATCATTTTATCATTTTATCATTTTATCATTTTATCATTTTATCATTTTATCATTTTATCATTTTATCATTTTATCATTTTATCATTTTATCATTTTATCATTTTATCATTTTATCATTTTATCATTTTATCATTTTATCATTTTATCATTTTATCATTTTATCATTTTATCATTTTATCATTTTATCATTTTATCATTTTATCATTTTATCATTTTATCATTTTATCATTTTATCATTTTATCATTTTATCATTTTATCATTTTATCATTTTATCATTTTATCATTTTATCATTTTATCATTTTATCATTTTATCATTTTATCATTTTATCATTTTATCATTTTATCATTTTATCATTTTATCATTTTATCATTTTATCATTTTATCATTTTATCATTTTATCATTTTATCATTTTATCATTTTATCATTTTATCATTTTATCATTTTATCATTTTATCATTTTATCATTTTATCATTTTATCATTTTATCATTTTATCATTTTATCATTTTATCATTTTATCATTTTATCATTTTATCATTTTATCATTTTATCATTTCATCATTTTATCATTTTATCATTTTATCATTTTATCATTTTATCATTTTATCATTTTATCATTTTATCATTTTATCATTTTATCATTTTATCATTTTATCATTTTATCATTTTATCATTTTATCATTTTATCATTTTATCATTTTATCATTTTATCATTTTATCATTTTATCATTTTATCATTTTATCATTTTATCATTTTATCATTTTATCATTTTATCATTTTATCATACATTGATGTACAACTTCAATTTGCCCTTATTTTATGCGACGAATATTACATCTAGTAACCAGTAATAAGTCAGAAGCCTAGTTAGAAGCTCAACTAATTGAGACATTCATTTGAAACTGCGGCTCAAAATCACAATCGATTTGCTGTAATGGTCTCGCAACCAAACGTGATCTCTTTTCATTGTATTCTCCACGCAAATTAATTTCGTTTCTTGTCGCGATAGTAAAAATCTTACCCCCTGTAGCTTTCTAATGTGTCCTGTGACTTATTCAGTAGACAGGAGTCCCCACCTATTTCAATTTCGAGATTTAATGGGACCATAAAAGCCACCCATAGTCTTCCTTTCCAATCCCAGTATCTACAAGGGGGGAGTCTGTAACAGTGAGGGTACTGGTGGTGCTGGTGGAGTGGTTGTGGGAATTACTATGCTTTCGAGAATTGCACCATCCCGTGTTTTTCTTATCCTCCCGAACGAGGGTGGTATTGTAGCGGTGAATATAGAACCGAGCACCGAGGTGGTGGATTGTTCGCTTAAAATCCCTGCCACAGTGACATCCGCCGACTAAGGCGCTAATTACAGTTTATCGGTTCCAGTATTTCAGGTGCTCAGGGTGGTATGGTGTTGCCGCTTGGGAAATAGTGGGAAAAAAATACCTCGCTCCGAAGAGCAGCACTTTGGCTTCGAGGAGTTGGAGTTTAATTTTCACACGAATGGTGTTTAATGTTAATTGCAACTGGTGTGACAAAAAATATGTGGTTTTCATTTGAATCGTCGTCTTGGTGCGTAATGAGGAAATATTTGAATTGGATTTGCAAGGAAGGATTATGTAAGAGCTCAGGTGATTCACGATGTAACGTCAGACACGCATTCTTGGACCAATGAGCTTAAGAATCATTAGTTTGTGTTTCGTGCAGACAATGTTGTGTAATATTTTCAAATCCTACTTACATCAACTTTTGCTTCCCGTCACATCCGTTGACAACCATTAATATCAGTCCTCTTCATTACAATGGCCGTTACGTCCTTACAAAACAAACCTTCGCAGCGGTAGTGTCCGTAGCGTAGAAAGTGATTCTCAAAGACAAGTCAATTCCTTGAAACGACGCTGCATATTTTCTGCAAGCTGAGGCTCCCAGCTTCCGGCTGTGTTCCGAAACACTCCCACACACAAACCGTTGATTGGATGTTTAATGGAAGATTGAAATTGATGGTTTCTTTCCCTTCGGTTCTTCGAGTGATCGGAATAATTAGGACAAACAAGGGAATGTTTCGCACGCGAAAGCTGGCAGGAAACAAACCGAACGCCGATTCCTGTAACAGATGAGCTCTTCCTGCGAACGGCTTCCTATCGCTCATCAACAAGACAATTAGACGTTGTCGGTTGGATTATTTTTGTGGAGGCAGTAAAGGATCCTTTTTCGAAAGCTGATTCCCATCGATCGATCACAACAGCTTTCGCTAAGAAGGGTGGGGTACGGTAAATTAGTCTGTTTACTGCGGATCCGGAAGTGTAATGGTGCCTTGTGGCGGTGCCGACAGGACCGTGCTAATAAATTGACAAATAGTCAGATAGGCGGACGGAAAAGTGCTCAGAGGCAACCATTTCCGTTCTCTTCGAATAAATATAATTAGAGGGAAAGAATACACGTGGCGACATTCAAACCGACTTTGAGAGCTCTCGAGGTAGCGGTAAGTGTCGTTCTAGTACGAGGGTCTGATTCTATGTGTGTAATTTTCCTGTCTTCGTCGTCATTGCCATCAGCGTTGAATGGAGTGTTCTGTTGAAACAGTTTTACCGTGAGCATCACATGGTTGGTCTTGAATAGTTTGCTCTATCATTCAAACAACAAGTTTTGTTTCGACAAAAAGCGACAATTTTCTAAAGAAGTGTGTATAAAAATATCCATCAACAACCCCAAAGATACATCCGGAATAAAAGTTTTTTTTTATTCACTGGGAGTCGTAAGCAGCTGCTGAATGTTACTGGCACCGATTGTATTTCTTTTTTATTAGGCTTATTTAGCGTGACTTTGAAAGGATAGCGTTTTCACCTCAAGCCATGAATAGGGAGAGGAAATGAGACCAATGACTGAAAGATTTCAGAATACGGAAATTTAGTAAGAAATCTTGTTTCACGAATTATGTGTCAATAATGATAAAAATGAATATAGGAATATGATTTAAGTTTCAATCAATATTTCATAATCCTGAAGAAAATTCTTGATGTTTGCAATCGCTATAAACATTTTAATTTCAGTCGTGCCAATGAGCTGTCGACGTTTTGAAATTTCACGTTCGTTACTCAGTGCTCCCAGTAGTATTAGATTTTTTTTTCTTAGCGACAACTGTTACTTTCACCCCGAATGATACATACCCGCAACCATGCACAAGTGGTGGGATCGCTTTCAGTATAGTTTATGGGATACTTCGACCGCACGCCTTTTAGCCGATTGCTGTGCAGATCTGAAATGGAGCCATCGACCGCAATCTTCAAAGTTCATAGCTCTTAATTTATGTTAGATCATATGTAGTTAACCTTTCGCATATCGATTCGATTACATTGGATTTTTTTTTACTCTACTACTACGAATCGAGGTGGATTTTCCTCCTACGTGTGGAATGTAGTAGCAAATGATGTCTGCTAACTAGCTCGATAGCACTTGTGGGTTCTTTTATGTGTTTTACTCTTTTATTGCAATTATACATTTACTGTCACATTCCATCGCTCCCTCTTAACAATTTCTGTGGCATCTGATAGAGGCACAATTTCCGTTGATTCTCGCCCTCCGATAGATGTGCATTAATAGCTTTTACGGATTGGTTGTGCTTCATTAGCACTTTATGTTTCGCCCCTTCCCTCCTCCTGGGATATCCGATAACGTATGGGTTGGAATATCTGAGACCACGCTCCCCATCGTCAGTAACTATTGGCGGTAGTCATGGTAAAATTGCCTCCATATCAATGAATGGATCGCTTTCAAGGATGTTTGTGCGTCACGATTGTGAACGGGGCTGGATCACGAACGGGGTTCAGTGGCGCCATTGGGAGTCCTTTTTTTTGGTGCCGTAGCCTTAGAAGGAAAACAACTATGATTTATTCGAAATAATTTGCCGCCTCAAGAACAAAGAAGAAATTTTATATGGGACAAAACACGGATTGTCCTTGGTTTCTTGGTTAGCATCGATTCACACCACAAAATATCAGATTCCCCGCGGTTCGATCCGGGTGTTTTTTTATTCTGTCGTGCAATACATACCTAATTAATATTCAAAAGGGTTCCCCGTTCATCTCGGAAAGCTTGCTAATATGTTTATAGCGATACGCCTCATCGTTTCACACAGAACCTCATCCGCAATCGAGTCAAAAGTACTCCTCGGGGCAAAATCTGAACGGGAAAGGATCCCTTTTCGAAGCCATCCGAATGAAGCAGTAAACGTTTCAGTGTCCTTCTGCTCCGTTTCCTGATTCAATATAGGATGAAACTTCGATTAAAAAATCCAACCTCCTCCATTTTGTCTGGCAGGCAAAAAAAAACTGTGGTGCTACCAGCGAATGATGAGGGCTACAAAAATTATCAGCGAACCCTAGCAGCTTCATGGGGAGATGAGCTGTTCTATCATCGTCTCCTTTTTCATCCATGTATTTCTGCACAGGAATAGCTATACATTGCCTGGCAACGTCTCTAAAGGATGGTGAATTTCTCTATGTTTTTTCTGTGTTTAGAATACAATACACTTATACATGCTCGACAAAACATTAGAGGAGTAAAGTGCGACACTGAATTTTGAAGCGAATTTCAAAATGTTGAAACTTTGTTATAAAGTTCGAGTCATTTAATATACACCAAACAGAACACTGAAGCAGAATCTAGTGGCCAAAAATCGAGCCCGGAATTTGTACAATATGCTTCTAATGAATGACGAATCATGCATCCTCATGGACGATGAAACGTGCGTGAAGACGAATTATGGACAGCTTCCAGTACAAAAGTTCCTTAAAACCACTGGGCGAGATGATTTTTTTCCAGCTCGTTTATTTGTACGGCTCGATTGCGTTAGCTTCACAGGGCCGAAAATCGTTCAAATAATTTGTTGTTCATAAATAGTGTCTTAATATCTAATCTTAATCTTAATCTTAATTTTGATTTCTTAATGTTTGATAGCTAGTAGGATCGGACCGATTAATCAAAAAATATCTTAATAACCAGATTGTATATATTGAGATTAGTATTAAGATATTAGATTTCTTAATGTTTTATATCTAGTAGGATTGGACCGATTACTCGCGGTTTACTCGGGTTTAGTAGGGGTAACATTCTTGATGTAAGGATCAGTTGAGGCAGCATGGGAAAGAGGTAACTTTATCTCGTTAGAGGTTTTACGCCAGCACTATAACGTTATGCGTTGTAACCAGGGTTGTCATCTGGTATTTGACTGATTGTCGAAGGTAAGCGACGATGAGACGAGGGATAAGATAGACACAAACTAATAAAACAGAAAAAAGGGAATTAAATTATTATACTACACATTCGAAGAAATGTATAAACAGACATAGAGTTCTTATAGGGACATAGGGTTGTCTTACTTGGGTCCCAAGAATATTCAAAAGGTGCCGGCGTCATTACATTGCCAAACTACGTGATCGATGTCATCGAAACCGTTTCCACACCGACATATATTGTTATCCACGATGCCCATTCTGTGGAGATGCGCATCTAGCGAGTAGTGGTTGAACATAAGTCTACTCATTATATGAATGAAGTCACGACTTACGTCCAAACCTTGCAATCGTGCTCCCGAAGAAAACTTTGGGATAATTGAATGTAACCACCGCCTAAGACTTCCAGTGACCCAATCGGCTTGCCAACTCAAGAGGGAACTCTGACGCAAGAATTGGAAAATCATCGTATGAAATCTGTCTATCAAACAATTTACCTTCCTGGGCACCCACCTTCGCTAGGGAGTCCGCCTTCTCATTGCCAGAAATTGATCCATACGAAGGTTATCTTATACGATCTTTTGATCAGTGTACTCATCTGCTGCCTCACTTTTGTGAGGAAATAAGATGGGTGCCGACTAGTTTTAATCGATCGAAAAGCCTCAATTGAACTGAGACTATCCGAGAAAATGAAGTAATGGTCTGCAGGCTTGTTGGAAATCATCCCCAATGCGAAGTCTATTGCTGCCAATTCAGCAACATAAACGGAAGAAGGTTTCTGCAGTTTACGGAAGGCGCAAGAGCTTTCATTAAAGACACCGAAGCCAGTGGACTCATTGAGGCGAGACCCGTCAGTAAAGTATCTTTTGGTGCAGTTGACTTTTTGGTACTTTTTAGTCTCTTTTAGTCAAAATGTGAGGAATTATAATATGTCGAAGCTGATCTGGAATCCTAAGAATTGCTTGTTTCATCGACAGATCGGCGCGAGATCCCTAGCAAATTTAAATTTGTTTTTACCGATAAATTCGCAAGAAAACTTATGATCTGGCATGTAATTTGCAGCTACGGACAAAAAACAGGGTTTCATAACAAACAAGACAATGCACTTCAAAACGTACAAGTAGGAGAGCCTGGAAAAACGTATGTTTTCATACATTAACATTAAACCTACCAGAGGATCCAGAAGGTCGCTGTTGAAATTTCAATTAAAATTAATGAATTCCACTTTCTATATATATTTTTTTCACTCACTGCTCGACTTTTTCTATATTATAAAGCTACTTATTTTTTCTCTTCCCCTTCTTGTTCTTCGTTTTTTCGTGGAAAACACATACACATACACACGAACGCTGTCTACAATGTCATTTGACCGCTCTATAATATATGAGGACTAGCTGATCCGGCAAACGTTGTTCTGCCATAAATTATTTCTAGTGAATAAAACATAAATAATGCATTGTAAGTGTGCTTGAATGTTTGAACGATTTATAGAATCAATCGAATGTGATTGATAGAAAATAACGAATGAAACTGATTGGACAAAAGCTTCTATGATGTTTCTTGATTCAATGTGACATGTTTGAAATGTTAAGAGCAGAATTAAATGTTAAAAGCAAAAATAAATATATTGTTGTCGTGTAGAAAAATAGAATAAAGAAAATCAATACTCATTTCGTTCAATTGCTGTATTATAGGTAGAAAATAAGCGCTTGCCATTTCCAAGATGAAATTTATAACTGCAGGGCTCAGTTCATGAATTGGGAAACCAAAGATACGCCAGACAACTTCAATGGAGCTGATGTATTGCTATTTAATGAGATATTTAAAACCGCATTATTTCATTCAATTCAATTCACATTCAATCGAGGAGTGTTCAAATCAGTATTCTGAATTTGAAAAACAGTGTTGCTTCTCCTATTCACGGACTTGCAAGTGTATTTATTGCTCCTCACCGATCTGCAGAACTAAACAATCATATGAGCATTGAATGTTTTGCTCAGCTGAGGCGAATATCTTCTTTGATATATTGAATATCCTACGCTTGTGATCGTGTCGTTAATTAAACCTCTAGTAACGCTTTGTACATATTCCATCTGCCATGTGATGCGATAAAAGTTTCAGATCACCGCATGGGCCATGAACCATGCTTATGGTAACTGTCTCGAACAGTTACTCATATTCCTGAATCCGATTGGTTTGCAGCTTGATTGCGATTTGATCAATCAACCTTGCCTTGTTGCAAAACAGACTTCAGAATAATTCATCCGTATTCGTGGAGCAATTTACTCCCTGCCAGATTGGCAGGCCCAAAAGCAATGCATGGCGTTTTGACCTGACAATAGCAAACACTGTGTCGGCTTTGCTCATGATAGCGTGTCGCAAGTGAGTGTATTCTTCCTCACGCCGCTTTTGTTGTTGGGTCGCAGTCGTTCGAGCCTTCATGACGGCCATAAACTGTTGCACAGCTCACGACATCGTAAAATGGCATTGTCTCGATCATAATCGAATTGAATCCTTACCTCATACGAGGTAAGTTCGGTGTTCTGACAGTGATGTGGTGCGATAAACAGGAGAGGCCAGAACATGTATTTTTTGTTATTTCTTTAAATGCCTAAAGAAGCCTAATTCACTGCTCCATAAAGCACCACTATTGTGTCGTCAAATGAGTGAGTATGTGCCCTCTCTCAGATTACCATTTCTGAAGACAGATTTTTAATTTTGTATGAAAATAATTGATTGATGTTCTTTCCTTATTTAAATTCGTAGTACTTTCTCTTACTCGACTAGTATTAAAATTATGCTTATGCTTATCAGAAAAAGGTCTATTCAAGATTCTTTGCAGGAAACTTGATACTCTATTAAAGGATATTCATTCTAAACGGAAATTTTAACCATTGTCATTATTTTTATGTTATTAAAATGTGTTTATTTGTCTCTAAAATGTAATCCTTTATTTACTTCATGACGAATGCAGTTTCTACCAGTTCCCTATTCGCTAATATTCCAACAATTTTGGGGAAGGAAGACACGTGGATGCGCTCGGTACGGTGGTTCGTTTTTTTCAGAATCTAGATCTGATCTGGCCAGGGTTGCTAATGGTCACCATCATAACACTATCCATGGAGACGGATGTGCTATGTCATTGATGAATATCATTAAACGACTATTCGAGCGACAGCGGAATTAAAAAATATCATATAACATCTCGACATTTATTCGTTTTAGTCATTTTACCGTTCATCTTTCTGTAATCGGACAACAGTGTTCACGAGGAGCGTTCATCGCTTAGAACGTTCATTCAATACATTTTAATTGATACGGGAGAGTTTGACAGTTTTTTCCTTTTTGCTTTGCCTCAATCGTACGGCAATCGAATTTACGTCGGAATCGTTCTTCTTTTTTGAGACACGTTAAGCGTATCCTTCGTATTATGGGAGATTCATCATCAATCGGTGAGCGGAAGAGATTCCGAGAAATTTTATTGAACGAATGTACCGTTGTAGAAAACGGATTTATTACATGTGCCATTGACACGAGCAGAATATGTAAATACCGTCAGCCGATCATAAAATTAGATAGCGGAAACTTCATCCGTCATATTCGGAGAGAACATGCTGAGCTAGCGAAAGCTCGTGGTTTGTTTCGTGAAGACATAGAAATTGTTGCGAAAAGAAGGAAAGTTTGTAAGAAGCTCATAGCCATCGATCGGCAAATGTTTCTGGAAGCAATGATAAAGCTTGTCTCCGTCCATCACGTTCCTTTGCACTGCGTGGAGTGGGAAGGGTTCAAACTCTTGTTGGACCCTATCAGCGACGCACTCAATGTTAATATGCACCGAGGTAACTTGAAACGACACTTGTGTGCGGCAGCTGCTGAGATCCGTAACGCCATTCAAAAGACAGTCAAAGGAAAGCTACTTTCTTTGAAAATTGATAGCGCTACACGTTATGGACGGCACATTCTTGGAGTAAAGCTCCAATTTTTTGATCAGGAGAGACAAGAAATCGTAATCTACACAATTGGTAATAGTAAATATTAACATATTTGATAACATACAACGCAACAGCTTCTTCATATTTAAGGAATGATCGAGCTAAAGGAAAGACATACATCGAGACTTATAAAAACTAAAATTGAAGAGATCCTTGCTCTATACGAAATCTCATTGGAGCAAATCTTCACCGTAACCTCCGACAAGGGGGCAAATATGATTGCCACTGTAAGGGAATTACAGTCATATTTGCAGCTCCACGTTCTTACTATGACCGCTGAGGAAGATATGGAAGACGATCTAGATGGTTCCGTCGATTTGACTGAAGCTATCGAAAGTGTATTCTTGAATACTATAACGCCGGTCAGATGCTGTGTACACACCATGCAACTGGCAGTGTTTGACGTGAATAAATCCTGTGAATCGGAGATTCGTCACTGTGCTTTAGTTGCGAAAAACTGCCGAAAAATTACATATAAGCCAGTTTTCTATCTACGGAATCAATCACTGCCGCCACTTTACTCTAAAACAAGGTGGGGAGGAATCTTTGATATGCTGCAGCATTTTAAAAAATCATGAAGATTTCTACAAGGACCTTGGATCCCAATACCCCGAGCTAGGTAACTTTCTATAATGATATTTGTTCAGGTTGCTACTGCTTCACCAAAAGTTACAACGACTCACTTCATCCAATTAATACTGATAACAGAAATTTTATAACTGTTCGAATTATTCAACAGTTACATTTGTGCATATGCATCTGATAATAATTATGTTTCCTTTTAGATTTTTCCAATCAGTGGGATTTTATTAAGGAATATATCACCGCATTTGAGCCAGTTTACGTAGCCACGGAAACCATGCAGGCTATGCATACTCCACTGGGTGACTTTTATTTGATATGGATCAAGGCAGTGATGGAAGTTGGGAAAGCAACATCAAACAGATTCGCAGATTCATTGGCCACATCACTTACAAAGAGGCTAAAACAATTGAAAGATAACACAGTTTTGAAGTCTGCACTTCTTATCGATCCTCGTTTCAACTATCTCAACTCTTCAATATTTTCTGCAGACGAGAAAGAAGAAGTTCGGGTATATTTACATCTAAAAATTTGTATTTCGAAAATTACATTTATGATAATCGATTTTATAGGCCTTCGTCATTGCTACGTGGGAGCGGATTAAACGGTTGAAAGCACACGATTCCAGTCTACAGTCTACATCAGTCATATCAGCTTTACCTTGTAATGACCTAGATGCTTTTATGACGAACATGTTCGGTGGATCTCTTCCTGAGCAAGGTTTACCTGAGAGAATGGAAAACTCATTTGTACGACAGCTCAACGCATTAGATTTGGAACAACACCAGCAACACTCGTTCGATGTGTGTAAACACTGGTTGGTCCGCAAAAATACTCACCCTGAGTTACATGATGTTGCAATGATCCTGCTTGCAGTTCCTTCGAATCAAATATCCGTCGAAAGAGCGTTTAGTGCTTTGGGTCTAGTTTTGTCAGACAAGCGCACAAACCTTTCCGATGACACGCTGGAGAATATATTGCTTATAAAGCTTAATAAGAAATTGTTTGATAAAATTCTTCCTAGATTGTACAATTGGTTGGATGAAGATTTCTAGGATCTTCCATGGATCTTCACCAATTTTCTTCTATCTTCAATTGACACATATTGTATGATAAAATTTATGTTTGCTTTCATTAAATTTTCTCGAATTATTTATTCTGTCGTTTTAATATCACCTAGTTTTAGTATGAAAAATTGATTCATAACCCATATTAGGTCAACCATTCCATGCCAAACCGATATACTGGTTCTCAGATTTTCGTGAAAAGTGGTAATTTTGTTATTTACCGCAAAACATTAGACCCGTATTTTACTATTGTTTCATTAGACTACTTCCGAAAAATCGACTTTTTCCCCTTTTTTCTAGAAATTACTTTTTTCAAATATTCATAACTTTTGAAGTGCCAATATCAGAGAGCTGTCTTTTTTCGTTTATGAGTTATGATTTTTCAAAGTCAACATTTTTCCAGATTTCGTTCAATATCCCTATGCGACTATACTAAGTCTATGTAAATAGAATACAATTAAGGCATTTTTTTTTTCAAAAAAGACTCATTGGCTTCAAATCGATATATTGATCATATAAATCGGCTCATTAGTACAAAAGTTATAAATGTTTGATAAAAGTCATTTTTGGAAAAACGGGAACAAATGATTTTTCGTACCATCGGTTAACTTTGAAAAATCCACCGAAAATTGCACAACGAGAATGGTTTGCTAGTCCCATGCGTCATTCTGTTTGTTCTTTGTACAATTTGGTTTTTTTTTTTTTTTTATCTTCGCTTATTTTTCGTCGGCCTATTTCCGCCACTTTAGTGCCAATCACCGACATCAGGGAGGCGACTCCACCTGTTCCTACCTATCAGACTCAACAACTCATGAGCCGGGCCAACTTCTTTTACTTCCGCTCCGAAGGAAGACGTAACCAGAGATTTTTCGCCTCAGAAAATCCCAACGACGCCAGCTGGGATTGAACCCAGGCCGATCGGATTGTGAGGCTGTTACGCTAACCATACAACCACTGGCGCCGTCTACAATTTGGTTGATTCAGGTCAATCACGGAGAGCAACTACGAATTGTACAGTCTACCCAAGCTCAAGCTCAAGCTCATCGGTTAACTTTGAAAAATCATAATTCAAGTACAAAATACAAAATTATGTAAAAAAACCTTGAAAAAAATAAGAAAAAAACAGGCGACTTCGGTCCCGAACCATGTAAACTATAAAAAAACAATCAATGATTTCAATAACAAGATCCTATTTTTTCGCAAACATTGGATTTTTTCATAGGAGAATAGCTAATTGGCTTCAATTTGATATGTTGATCATCGGAATCGGTAGAGTAGTTCAAAAGTTATGAATTTTTGAAAAAGTCAATGGCCACATATATTTGTTATTATGGGAGAGCCTGCAGTCAAATCAAATTTAAATCTGGGTCAAATGACATTCAAAATACAATCCCAACAAAGCGGAATCAAAGTACTGTTATGACTGCGGAGGGGGGAAAAAAGACGGTACATTTGGAGAGCATTTTTTCACCGCTCATCTGAGCACGGTCGATATAAAGAGATGAAACATAAACATTCAATTTACGGTCGTGTTCACGAGTTGTGTTCATTCGTGATATGACTGTTACAGTCGAGGTAATAAATTCATGGTCAGGTTCACAGTATATAATGAGTCATAACATTCACATAAATACACTGTGTTAATGTCACCAAAAATGTCGACTGTTTACAAGACTGGATCTGGCTGAAATTGACATGTAAAAATGTAAAAAAAAATATCTTAATAGTTACGTAGCGGTTTTGGGAAATTCGAAAAATCGCGATCACTTGAATAAAAAATTGGCTGTTTTATCAACAAAGGTAACTATTCAAAAGATCATGAAAAATTTAAAAAATTAGATATAAAAAAACAGCTACGTAACAATTTAAATAATTAATTTTTTAATTTTTTCATGTCAATTTCAGCCAGATTGATCCACTAGATTTTGAGATAAACGTTCCACCAGTTTTAGAGAAAGCATCCACGCACCTAGCTGCCAACAACACAATAATTACTATATTGGCTTCCGAAGAATAAAAATACATCTTCGAATGAACCTTTACCAACCACCAAAATGTCCCAACACTCAACTTTAATACTAACTTTCGAATAAAAATCCGCTATTTTTTGACCCTCCACAGTTGGGACTCCCTTTGAGACAAAGCGTAAAAAGTGTGACAATCAATAATTTTTTCAAAGCCGAAAAAACGAATATTATTATCACCTGAAAACTATTTTGTGTAGCATTATCTATCGTAATTTTCATATTATTTATGTTCTACGTGAAAAATAAAACATTTATTTGAAAAGCGTTCATTTATCACCATCGGTAGAAATAGGTATATATGAAAGATTTAGTGCTAAAGCTCACAACCAAGCAAACTATTTGTCATGACAATTGTCATGCGTAAATGCGAAAACAGAATAGAAACATACGGTATGAGGCATGATGTCGACGCCAACCTATCTCAGTTTCTATTCTGTTTTCGCATTTTCGCATGACAATTGTCATGACAAATGGTTTGCTTGCTCACAACGAACCTGTAAAGTTTTGGCATAATTTGGAAAGCTGTCACTACAGCGGAGAACTACTACAGTGGTATCAAGACAAAGCGGTCAAAGACATAGGAGATCAATCAAACCAACTGCCCTTAATTCTGCTCAATTGAGAAATATTGGGGAGTTGTCAAGCAGAAGTTGAAGAAGAGTGGAAAGGGAAAGATATGAAGAGATGGT
>NW_026599882.1:0-17672 GCF_029784135.1 Toxorhynchites rutilus septentrionalis
GAGCTTACTTTACTTCAGCTACTATAATTATTGCAGTTCCTACAGGAATTAAAATTTTTAGTTGATTAGCTACTCTTCATGGTACTCAATTAAATTATAATCCTACATTATTATGATCATTAGGATTTGTTTTTTTATTTACTGTAGGAGGATTAACAGGTGTAATTTTAGCAAATTCTTCAATTGATATTATTCTTCATGATACTTATTATGTAGTAGCTCATTTTCATTATGTTCTCTCTATAGGAGCAGTATTTGCAATTATAGCAGGATTTATTCATTGATATCCTTTATTAACAGGATTAATTATAAACCCCTTATGATTAAAAATTCAATTTATAATTATATTTATTGGAGTAAATTTAACATTTTTTCCTCAACATTTTTTAGGATTAGCAGGTATACCTCGTCGTTATTCAGATTTTCCAGATAGTTATTTAACATGAAATATTATTTCTTCTTTAGGTAGTTCTATCTCATTAATTGCTATCTTATTTTTCCTATTTATTATTTGAGAAAGTATAATTACTAAACGAACTCCTTCATTCCCTATACAACTTTCTTCTTCAATTGAATGATATCATTCTATACCTCCTATAGAACACACATATTCAGAACTTCCTATTTTATCATCAAATTTCTAATATGGCAGAATAGTGCAATGAATTTAAGCTTCATATATAAAGATTTTTTCTTTTATTAGAAAATGGCAACATGATCTAATTTAGGATTACAAAATAGAATTTCTCCTTTAATAGAACAATTAAACTTTTTTCATGATCATACTATTTTAATTTTAATTATAATTACAACATTAATTGCTTATATTATAATTATATTATTTTTCAATAAATTTACCAATCGATATCTTCTTCATGGTCAAACAATCGAAATTATTTGAACAATTTTACCTGCAATTATTCTTATATTTATTGCCTTTCCCTCTCTTCGTCTTTTATATTTAATAGATGAAATTAATAATCCTTTAATTACTCTAAAAACTATTGGACATCAATGATATTGAAGATATGAATATTCAAATTTTACTAATTTAGAATTTGACTCTTATATAACTCCTACCAATGAACTTAATATAAATGGATTCCGCCTATTAGATGTAGATAATCGAATTATTTTACCTTTTAATAATCAAATTCGAATTTTAGTAACAGCCACAGATGTTCTTCATTCATGAACAATTCCAGCCCTAGGTGTAAAAATTGACGCAACTCCAGGACGATTAAATCAAACTAATTTCTTAATTAATCAACCTGGATTATTTTTTGGACAATGTTCAGAAATTTGTGGAGCAAACCATAGCTTTATACCAATTGTTATTGAAAGAATCCCAATAAATTTCTTTATTAAATGAATTTCATCTCAAATCAATTCATTAGATGACTGAAAGCAAGTAATGATCTCTTAAATCATATTATAGTAAATTAGCAATTACTTCTAATGATATTAATATTTCTCTCAAAAAAAAATTAGTTTAATCAAAACCTTAGTTTGTCAAACTAAAAATATTAATAATTTAATATTTTTTAATTCCTCAAATATCTCCATTAAGATGATTAACTTTATTCTTTATTTTTTCATTTACTTTAATAATTTTTAATATTAAAAATTATTATTGCTTTTTTTATTCTTTAAATTCAACCCCCCAACTATTAAATATTAAACAATCTAAATTAAATTGAAAATGATAACTAATCTATTTTCAGTATTTGATCCTTCAACAACAATTTTTAATATATCCTTAAATTGAATAAGAACTTTTTTAGGTTTATTAATTATTCCATCTTCTTACTGATTAATCCCTAATCGATTCCAAATTATTTGAAATAATATTTTATTAACTTTACATAAAGAATTTAAAACTCTTTTAGGTCCAACTAATAATAATAAAAGAACTTTAATATTTATTTCTTTATTTTCTTTAATTATATTTAATAATTTTTTAGGACTTTTTCCTTATATTTTTACAAGAACTAGTCATTTAACATTAACTTTAACCTTAGCTTTTCCTTTATGATTAAGAATTATAATTTATGGATGAACAAATCACACACAACATATATTTGCTCATTTAGTTCCTCAAGGAACTCCCGCAATCCTAATACCTTTTATAGTATGTATTGAAACAATTAGAAATGTAATTCGTCCAGGAACTTTAGCTATTCGATTAACCGCAAATATAATTGCTGGTCATTTACTTTTAACCCTTTTAGGAAATACTGGGCCTATATCTACATCTTACATTATTGTAAGAATTATTTTAATTGTTCAAATTGCTTTATTATTACTTGAATCAGCAGTCGCTATTATTCAATCTTATGTATTTTCAGTTTTAAGTACTTTATATTCTAGAGAAGTAAATTAATGTCAACAAAAATAAATCATCCCTTTCATTTAGTAGACTATAGTCCATGACCTTTATTAGGAGCAATTAGAGCAATAACAATAACTACAGGATTAGTTCAATGATTCCATCAATATAATAATAATTTATTTATTTTAGGAAATATTATTACCCTATTAATTATATATCAATGATGACGAGATATTTCTCGAGAAAGTACTTTCCAAGGACTTCATACTTTCAATGTAACTTTAGGCCTTCGATGAGGAATAATTCTTTTTATTATCTCCGAAATTTTCTTTTTTATTTCATTTTTTTGAGCATTTTTTCATAGAAGATTATCTCCTACAATTGAACTAGGAATAATATGACCTCCTATTGGAATCCATCCATTTAATCCTTTTCAAATTCCTTTATTAAATACAGCTATTTTATTAGCATCAGGAATTACTGTAACTTGAGCTCATCATAGATTAATAGAAAATAATCATACTCAAACAATTCAAAGATTATTTTTTACAGTACTTTTAGGAATTTATTTCTCAATTTTACAAGGATATGAATATATAGAAGCTCCATTTACTATTGCAGATAATGTTTATGGCTCAACATTTTTCATATCAACAGGATTCCACGGACTTCATGTTTTAATTGGAACTTCTTTTTTATTAATTTGTTTTTTACGTCATATTAATCATCATTTTTCAAAAAATCACCATTTTGGATTTGAAGCAGCAGCATGATATTGACACTTTGTAGATGTAGTTTGATTATTTTTATATATTTCAATTTACTGATGAGGAGGTTAATTTATAAAGTATATGTATGTATAAATGACTTCCAATCATTAGGACTAAATAATTTTAGTATAAATAATTTTAACACTTACTATTATAAGTCTAATTATTTTAACTATTTCTATTATTATAATAATAATAGCAACCTTTTTATCTAAAAAAACCATTACTGATCGTGAAAAATCTTCCCCTTTTGAATGTGGATTTGACCCTATAAATTATTCTCGTTTACCCTTCTCTCTTCGATTTTTCTTAATTGCAATTATTTTCTTAATTTTTGATGTAGAAATTGCTCTTCTTCTCCCAATAATCTTAATTTTTAAATCATCAAATTTAATAAATTGAACAATTACTAGCCTTTTCTTTATTTTTATTCTATTAATTGGATTATATCACGAATGAAACCAAGGAGCATTAGAATGAAATAATTAAATCTCAACCAAATATGAAGCGATATATTGCAATTAGTTTCGGCCTAATCTTAGGTGAATTACACCCATATTTTTTAAAAATAAATAAATAGGATAATAGTTAATTATAACATTTAACTTGCACTTAAAAAATATTGATTCAATCAATTTATCTTAAATTAATTGAAACCAAAAAGAGGTATATTACTGTTAATAATATTAATGAATTTTAAAATTCCAATTAAGAAATATAAATGGAATTAAACCATTAAAGATAAAAGTTAGCAGCTTTTTCTTGATCACCATATTTCTATTAATATTTATTTATATAGTTTAAAAAAAACATTACATTTTCAATGTAAAATTAATAAACTTTATTTATAAATATTTCCAATATTTAAAAATTAAAATAATTTCCTCAACAACTTCAATGTTACGCTCTAAATATAAGCTATTTAAATTAATTTAAAAATATTATTAATAATAAAATTACAATTCAAATAAAATATCTTATTAAATAAATTTTCAAATTATTATTTTGAAACTCTTGAATATATAAAGAATACTTTTTTATTTGATAATATAATATATGTCCACCAAAATATTCTCTTCAACCTTGATCAAATCTTTTATATGAAAATAATCCTATTTTTAATGGCAATTTAATAATAATTAAAGTCGAAATATAAGGCATAAATCATATTATCCCAACAAATCTTCTAAATTTATAAAATATAAAAGATTTATTATTACTAAATAAATTTTCATAATTTAATAAATAACCTATCAAACCCCCTAAAACACAAACCATTAATGTTAAAAATTTTATCATTTTAGGTAAATTAACTATCTCTGGATTAAAAAATATTAATCATCTAAGAAAACTTCCCCCAATAATAGCTATAATTATTAAAAAAAAAATTCTAAAATTTATAATTCATCTCTTATCATTTAATATATTTAAAACTATATTTTTAAAATCCCCTGTTATAGAATAATAAACTAATCGAAAAGAATAACAAACCGTTAACCCAGTTGAAAAAAAAAAAAGAAAAAAAGAAAAAAAATTTATATAAGAAAGTATAACAACTTCTAAGATTAAATCCTTTGAATAAAATCCAGCTAAAAAAGGCATTCCACACAAAGCTAAATTAGCAATATTAAAACATCTACAAACTAAAGGTATTCTTATAAACAACCCTCCTATATAACGAATATCTTGTATATTTTTTATATTATGAATAATTACTCCTGCACATATAAATAATAATGCCTTAAATAAAGCATGAGTTAAAAGATGAAAAAATGCTAATTTAAATTCTCCAATAGATAAAATTCTTATTATTAATCCTAATTGTCTTAAAGTAGATAAAGCAATAATTTTTTTTAAATCATACTCAAAATTAGCCCCTAATCCAGCTATAAATATTGTTAATCCTGAAATTAATAATAAAATTTGACCAAATAATGAATCTACTAATAAAATATTAAAACGAATCAATAAATAAACCCCTGCAGTTACTAAAGTTGAAGAATGAACTAAAGCAGAAACAGGGGTAGGGGCTGCTATAGCAGCAGGTAATCAAGAAGAAAAAGGAATTTGAGCTCTTTTAGTTATAGCTGCTAATATCACCAATCTTCCAATTATTAATATTTCAAAATTTTCCTTATTAATTTCTAAATAAAAAATATAATTCCAACTTCCATAATTTAATATCCAAGCAATAGCTAATAATAAAGCTACATCACCAATTCGATTTGATAAAGCTGTTAACATTCCAGCATTATAAGATTTTACATTTTGAAAATAAATTACTAAACAATAAGAAACTAATCCTAATCCATCTCATCCTAATAAAATTCTAATTAAATTAGGACTAATAATTAGTATTATCATTGATATAACAAATATTAAAACTAATAAAATAAATCGATTTTTATTAAAATCTCTAGATATATAATCATCTCTATATAAAATTACTAAAGAAGAAATTAATAATACAAAAGATATAAATATCAATCTTATTCAATCCAATAAAAAAGTCATAACAATTGAAGTTGAATATAAAGAAATAATTTCTCATTCAATAAAATAAATTAAATCATTCAATAAAAAATTTAAACTAAATATAAAAAAATTAAATCTAATAAAAATTAAAAAATAAAATCTAACCTTACAATAATTAATTAAAGAATTCACGATTTAAAATGAAAATTCATATCATTGACACCACAAATCAATATTTTTTTTAAACTATTTAAATTAAATTCATAATATACAAATATCACTTTTTAAAATTAAAAAATTTAAAGGTAATCAATGTAATATTAATAATAAATACTCTCGACTTGTCCCAAAAGAAAAAAAATTAACCCCAGAATAAATTTTACCATGTTGACTATATGAAAATAAATAAAGGGTATAAGCCGCTCTAAAAAAAGATAATAATCTTAAACCAATTATAGTTAATCAAGATCATCTTACAATTCTATTTATTAAACTAATTTCCCCTAATAAATTTAATGTTGGAGGAGCCGCTATATTCCCAGCACATAATAAAAATCATCATAAAGCTATTCTAGGTATAAAATTTAATATCCCCTTGTTAATTAATAAACTTCGTCTATTTATTCGTTCATAAGAAATATTTGCTAAACAAAATAATCCAGAAGAACATAAACCATGAGCAATTATTAAAGTATATGATCCTCTTAATCCTCAATAAGTTATAGTTATTAAACCTCTTAAAACAATCCCTATATGAGCTACAGAAGAATAAGCAATTAATGCCTTTAAATCCATTTGTCGTAAACAAATTAATCTTACTAACACACCTCCTATTAAACTAATTCTAATTCATCAATAATTAAATTTATATACCTAAAATTTGTAAAAATGAAAAAACACGTAATAATCCATAACCTCCTAATTTTAATAAAACACCAGCTAAAATTATAGAACCAGAAATAGGAGCTTCAACATGAGCTTTTGGTAATCATAAATGAACTAAAAATATTGGTATTTTTACCAAAAAAGCAAAAATTATACATAAATATAAAAATTTTAAATTATAATATTTTAAATAATTTAATATAATCAAATTTATAATATTTAAATCATTTTTAATAAAAAAAATTCCAATTAATAAAGGTAAAGAAGCTAATAAAGTATAAAATAATAAATAAATTCCTGCTTGTAAACGCTCTGGCTGATAACCTCATCCTAAAATCAAAAATAATGTAGGAATTAATCTTCTCTCAAAAAATAAATAAAATATAAATATTCTTAATGAACTAAAAGTAAATACTAATATCAATAATAACAATAAAATTATAAAAATAAATAATTTTCTATAATTAAAAACACGATAAATTATTTCTCTAGCTATTAATATTAAAGCACAAATCCAAAATCTCAACATAATTAAACCATAAGAAATTAAATCTAATCCAAAATAATAAGAAATATCACAAAAATAATTTATTATTACAATTTTTAATATAAATATAAATCTCCCTAAAAATAGTAAACATTGAACCATTCAATAATTTTTTTTATATAATAATAATAAACAAATAATAAAAAAAATAAATTTTAACATTGTAAAATTGAAAATCTTTGAAAATAATCATTACCATGAGTTCGAACTATAGAAACTAAAATAGATAACCCTAATACTCCCTCACAAACACAAAAAGTTAAAAAAAATATTCTAAAATACTTTTCATTTTCTATATAATTTAAAAAAAAAAATAATATTATAAATAATATTAAAACCATAAATTCTAATGACAATAACATACATAATAAATGCTTTCGTCTAGAAATAAATACTAAACATCCAATTATAAATATTACTATAATAAATAATAAAAATAAATTTACCATTAATTTAGTTTTAATAGTTTAATCAAAACCTTAGTCTTGTAAACTAAAAATAAAAAATTTTTTTTTAAAACATCAAGAAAAAAGAAAATTCTTTTTCATTAATTCCCAAAATTAATATTTTTTATAAACTATTTCTTGATATTTTTATAACTTTTATTTTCTCATCTCTTATAATTAGATTAATTTTCACACAAATTAATCACCCTTTAGCTATAGGATTAATTCTTTTAATTCAAACATTTTTAATTTGTATAATTTCAGGAATTTATATCCAAACATTTTGATATGCTTATATTTTATTTTTAATTTTTATAGGGGGAATATTAGTTCTATTTATTTATGTAACCTCTCTTTCATCAAATGAAATATTCTCTTTTTCAATAAAATTATCAATTATTCTATATTTTATACTAATTATCTTTTTAATAATTTTTTTTTTTATAGATAAAATAATAATTGAAACATTTATTAATAATTACGAAATAAATTTATTATCAAATTTTAAATCTTTATATATAGAAAATATTTTATCTTTAAATAAAATATATAATTTTCCTACAAATTTAATTACTTTACTTTTAATTAATTATTTGTTTTTAACATTATTAGTTACAGTAAAAATCTCTATAAAAAATTATGGACCTTTACGCCCATTATCTTAATTAACAAAATTATTTATGAAATTAATGAATAAACCAATTCGAAATACCCACCCTTTATTTAAAATTATAAATAATGCACTAATTGATTTACCTGCCCCCTCTAATATTTCAATTTGATGAAATTTCGGATCTCTTTTAGGACTTTGTTTAATAATTCAAATTTTAACAGGTCTTTTTTTAGCTATACATTATACAGCAGATATTGAAACTGCTTTTAATAGTGTAAATCATATTTATCGAGATGTTAATAATGGATGACTACTCCGAATTTGTCACGCAAACGGAGCTTCATTTTTTTTTGCATGTTTATTTACCCATGTAGGACGAGGTATTTATTATAATTCATTTCTTTATATTCCTACATGAATAGTAGGAGTAATTATATTATTTATAACAATAGCAACTGGATTTTTAGGATATGTTTTACCTTGAGGACAAATATCTTTTTGAGGAGCAACTGTTATTACAAATCTTTTATCGGCTATTCCTTATTTAGGAAATGATTTAGTTCAATGAATTTGAGGAGGATTCGCAATTGATAACGCAACTTTAACTCGATTCTTTACTTTTCATTTTATTTTACCTTTTATTATTTTAGCTTTAACAATAATTCACCTTTTATTTTTACATCAAACAGGATCAAATAATCCATTAGGATTAAATAGAAATATTGATAAAATTCCATTTCACCCATATTTTATTTATAAAGATATAGCAGGATTTATTATCTTTATTTGAATTTTAATCACTTTTATTTGAAAATTTAATTATTTATTAATAGACCCAGAAAATTTTATTCCAGCTAATCCATTAGTAACTCCTGTTCATATTCAACCTGAATGATATTTTTTATTTGCTTATGCAATTTTACGATCAATTCCTAATAAATTAGGAGGAGTAATTGCTTTAGTTATATCAATTGCCATTTTAATAATTTTACCTTTTACTCATATAAGTAAATTTCAAGGACTTCAATTTTATCCTCTTAACCAAATTTTATTTTGAAGAATAACATCTATTACATGCCTATTAACTTGAATTGGAGCACGACCCGTAGAAATCCCTTATATTATAACAGGACAAATTTTAACAATTTTATATTTTTTATATTTTATTATTAATCCCCTTTTATCAAAATACTGAGATAACCTTTTAAATTAATTAATAAGCTTTTACAGCATATGTTTTGAAAACATAAGAAAGAAGTAAACTCTTCTATTAATTTTATACTAAAAATCATTCATTATAAAGAAAAAAAAAAAATTTTTACTCCAATAAAAAAAAATAAATAATTTAAAGATAAAGGTAAAAATCTTTTTCATGCTAAATATATTAATTTATCATAACGAAATCGAGGTAAAGTCCCTCGAACCCAAATAAATATATAAGAAATAAAAACTAATTTTAAAAAAAAAAAAAATCTATAAATATCTCTACCTAAAAAAATTACTACAAATAATATACTTATAAATAAAATTCTTGCATATTCTGCTAAAAAAATTAAAGCAAATCTACCTCTTCTATATTCAACATTAAACCCAGAGACTAATTCTGATTCTCCTTCTGCAAAATCAAATGGAGTTCGATTAGTTTCAGCTAAACAAGAAGCAAATCAAACTAATCTTAAAGGATAACAAAAAACAATAAATCAAATATATTTTTGAAAAAAATAAAAATTTAAAAAATTATAACCCCCCACTAAAAAAATAAATCTTAATAAAATTAAAGCCAAACTTACTTCATAAGAAATAGTTTGAGCAACAGCCCGTAAACCCCCTAATAAAGCATAATTAGAATTAGAAGATCACCCAGCAATTATAACAGTATAAACTCTTAATCTAGTAATACAAAAAAAAAATAATACTCCTAAATTAAAAGAATATAATTTAATTAAATAAGGAATACATAACCAAATTAATAAAGATAAAAATAAAGAAAAAATTGGAGAAAAATAATAAACTAAATAATTAGATAATAAAGGATATGTTTGTTCTTTAGTAAATAACTTAACTGCATCTCTAAAAGGTTGTAATAACCCAACAAATCCAACTTTATTAGGACCTTTTCGAATTTGAATATATCCTAAAACTTTTCGTTCTAATAATGTTAAAAAAGCAACTCTAACTAAAACACAAATAATTAATAATAAACTACCTACTAACCCCAATACATAATCATTAAAATACAATACTATTTATAATAATAAAATATTATTTAAATAAATTCTAAATTTATTACACTAATCTGCCAAAATAGTAATTAAATATTATTATCAATCATTTTAATAAAATTTATATTTTTTATATTAGGTCCTTTCGTACTATAATATAATTATTAATTAAAGATAGAAACCAACCTGGCTTACACCGGTTTGAACTCAGATCATGTAAGAATTCAAAGGTCGAACAGACCTAAACTTTAAACTTCTACACCTAAAAATAACTCTTAATCCAACATCGAGGTCGCAATCTTTTTTATCGATATGAACTCTAAAAAAAAATTACGCTGTTATCCCTAAGGTAACTTAAATTTTTAATCAATATTATTGGATCAATTATTCATATATTAATGTATAATACAATTAAAAGTTAATTAAATTTTTATACCACCCCAGTAAAATTTTTAATAAAATTATAATTAAAATAATCCTTAAAAAATTATAAAATATAAAAATAAAGATCTATAGGGTCTTCTCGTCTTTTAATTTTATCTTAACTTTTTAATTAAAAAATAAAATTCTAAAAAAATTTATATAAGACAGTATATATCTTATCCAACCATTCATACAAGCCTCCAATTAAAAGACTATTGATTATGCTACCTTCGCACAGTCAAAATACTGCGGCCCTTTAATAATATTCAGTGGGCAGGTTAGACTTTAAATTAATTTCAAAAAGACATGTTTTTGATAAACAGGTAAATATATATTTATTGCCGAATTCCTTATATAAACCTCTCATTTATAAATAATTTATATAAATTTATATACTAATTTTATCATAATTAATAAACTTTCTTTATTAAAATTTATATTTTAATAAATAACTTAATTTTAAAATAAATAATATAATTATAAAATAAATTATAACATACTTACTAATAATGACTATTTTTAAGCCTATATTTATTTATTTACTTAATTAAAATTTAAAATTTTATTTTAAAGCTAATCCCTTAAAATATTAATTTTATTAAATTAAATAATTAACTAATTAAATATTTAATTAATAAATCTAAATTAAATTTATTTCTTAAAAAACTAGATATATTTTAAAACGATTAACATTTCATTTCTAAATTTATATTAAAAATAATTATTCCACATTAACTTTTTTATAAATTTAAATCTTTAAAATTCGAGAAAAATTAATATAATAATTAATTAATTAATAAACCCTGATACACAAGGTACAATAAATTAAATTTTCTTTTAAAATAAAAATTTTTCAATTTATTTCAATCTTCTTTTACAATACTAATAAACTATAATAAAAATTATTATTTATTTAAATAATACTAAAACTTTAAATTATAAAATTATTTTTATTAAATAATATAAAAAATAAATAAAATTAATAAATAAAATTTATTCAATTTAAATTGAATTGCACAAATTTCTTTTCAATGTAAATGAAATACTTTACTAATTAAGCTTTAAATTGACTTTCTAGATACACTTTCCAGTACATCTACTATGTTACAACTTATCTTATTTTAATAATAAGAACGATGGGCGATATGTACATAATTTAGAGCTAAAATCTTATAAATAATCTTTTTTATAATACTATCAAATCCACTTTCAAAAATTTAATTTCAAAATTTTATCCATATAAATAAATTTATTGTAATCCATCTCTACTTAAATATAAACTGCACCTTGATCTGACATTTTTTATTAATTTTAAATTATGAAAATTTTATCTTATAATATATTCTGATGACGACGATATACAAATTAAATTAATTTAAGTAAGGTTCAATGTGGATTATCAATTACAGGACAGATTCCTCTGAATAGACTAAATTACCGCCAAATTTTTTAAATTTCAAGAATATAACTAATACTACTTTAATATTTTATTATTTATTTTTAATAATAGGGTATCTAATCCTAGTTTATTACAAAAAGTTTACAGCTTAAATTTATTTTTCAAATAATAATAATAATAATTTAATAATTTCACCTAATAAATTAATTTTTATATTATAAATAAACAATTTAACTAATATTAAAAATTTTTACTTATATTATTTGTATAACCGCGGTAGCTGGCACAAATTTTACCAATATTAAAAATTATTACTAATACAAAATTTCTTTTTTCCTTTAATATTAATTACTGAGAATAAATAAAACTAATTAATTTTTTAAAAATTAAATAATTTCACACAAAAATTTACATGTAAAATAAAATAATAGTAAAAAATTTAACCATAATAAAATTATTTATATATTATATTTAAAATATTCAAATAAGTCATTTATAAAAAAAAATAATTAATTTAATAATACATTCATCATAATCAAACAAACAAATTAAACTAATAAAAACAACTTAGCTCAATTCTTTCCAAGTGTCAAAAATTTTTACACCCCCTAAATATAAAAATATTTTAACTAATAAAATTTTTCAATTAATTTATAAAAAAAAATAATTAATTTAATAATACATTCATCATAATCAAACAAACAAATTAAACTAATAAAAACAACTTAGCTCAATTCTTTCCAAGTGTCAAAAATTTTTACACCCCCTAAATATAAAAATATTTTAACTAATAAAATTTTTCAATTAATTTATAAAAAAAAATAATTAATTTAATAATACATTCATCATAATCAAACAAACAAATTAAACTAATAAAAACAACTTAGCTCAATTCTTTCCAAGTGTCAAAAATTTTTACACCCCCTAAATATAAAAATATTTTAACTAATAAAATTTTTCAATTAATTTATAAAAAAAAATAATTAATTTAATAATACATTCATCATAATCAAACAAACAAATTAAACTAATAAAAACAACTTAGCTCAATTCTTTCCAAGTGTCAAAAATTTTTACACCCCCTAAATATAAAAATATTTTAACTAATAAAATTTTTCAATTAATTTATAAAAAAAAATAATTAATTTAATAATACATTCATCATAATCAAACAAACAAATTAAACTAATAAAAACAACTTAGCTCAATTCTTTCCAAGTGTCAAAAATTTTTACACCCCCTAAATATAAAAATATTTTAACTAATAAAATTTTTCAATTAATTTATAAAAAAAAATAATTAATTTAATAATACATTCATCATAATCAAACAAACAAATTAAACTAATAAAAACAACTTAGCTCAATTCTTTCCAAGTGTCAAAAATTTTTACACCCCCTAAATATAAAAATATTTTAACTAATAAAATTTTTCAATTAATTTATAAAAAAAAATAATTAATTTAATAATACATTCATCATAATCAAACAAACAAATTAAACTAATAAAAACAACTTAGCTCAATTCTTTCCAAGTGTCAAAAATTTTTACACCCCCTAAATATAAAAATATTTTAACTAATAAAATTTTTCAATTAATTTATAAAAAAAAATAATTAATTTAATAATACATTCATCATAATCAAACAAACAAATTAAACTAATAAAAACAACTTAGCTCAATTCTTTCCAAGTGTCAAAAATTTTTACACCCCCTAAATATAAAAATATTTTAACTAATAAAATTTTTCAATTAATTTATAAAAAAAAAATAATTAATTTAATAATACATTCATCATAATCAAACAAACAAATTAAACTAATAAAAACAACTTAGCTCAATTCTTTCCAAGTGTCAAAAATTTTTACACCCCCTAAATATAAAAATATTTTAACTAATAAAATTTTTCAATTAATTTATAAAAAAAAATAATTAATTTAATAATACATTCATCATAATCAAACAAACAAATTAAACTAATAAAAACAACTTAGCTCAATTCTTTCCAAGTGTCAAAAATTTTTACACCCCCTAAATATAAAAATATTTTAACTAATAAAATTTTTCAATTAATTTATAAAAAAAAAATAATTAATTTAATAATACATTCATCATAATCAAACAAACAAATTAAACTAATAAAAACAACTTAGCTCAATTCTTTTCTCGACGCGCAACCAATATTAATAATTTTATTTTATATTTAAAATTTTATATTTATATATAATTATTTAATATTAAATTATATATTTTATTAATTAAATATTTTTTACACTCCCTTTATATAAATTATTTATAATATATATATATATTTATAATTATATAAATTAATTATATTTATTTATTTAATATAAATAATTTAATATAATATAAATAAATAAAATACAATGAATATATTTATATATAAATTATTTATATGTATATAGATCTTTTTTTTCTCTGTAAATATAGGCCGAATAGGCATATAAATAATACACTAACGATAATATAATCCTTATTAATTAATTCTCTTAATTTATATATATAATATATTTATTAATAGATCTAAATATATATATATAATAGATGAATATATTATTAAATATTTTATTAATTTATATAATACATTTATATATATATTAAACATTTATATAATATATATATATATATATAATTAATTCTAAAAATAATTATTTAAATTTAATTTAAATAAAAAATTTTAAAAATAAACATTTATAAACTTTATTTTAAATGCCTTTCAAAATTAAATCTTAATCATGTTATTTTTTTTTTACTTATAATAATAAAAAAAAAAATAAAAATGAATTGCCTGATAAAAGGATTACCTTGATAGGGTAAATTATAAAAATTTAATATTTTTATTCATTATATTTAATAGAATTAAACTATTTCTAAAAATTTCAAAAATTTTTGTGCATCATACACTAAAATATATTTTTATAATTCAATTATATTTAAAAAGATAAGCTAAATTAAGCTACTGGGCTCATACCCCATTTATAAAGGTTATAATCCTTTTCTTTTTAATTAAAAAATTTTCAAATAATATTTTTATAATAACATTAATTTTTGGAACTTTATTAACAATTTCTTCAAACTCTTGATTAGGAGTTTGAATAGGATTAGAAATTAATTTACTTTCATTTATTCCCCTAATAAATGAAAATAAAAAAAATATATTAATATCCGAAAGAAGTCTAAAATATTTTTTGATTCAAGCTTATGCTTCTTCTAATTTTATTATTTTCAATTTTATTATTATTATTATTCAATTTTAACTTAATTATTAAAAATAACGTTATTCATTTAATAATTTATTCAACTTTAGCATTAAAAAGAGGAATTGCCCCCTTCCACTTTTGATTCCCTGAAGTAATAGAAGGATTAAATTGAATTAATAATTTAATTTTAATAACATGACAAAAAATTGCTCCCTTAATAATAATTTCTTATAATTCAAATTATAATTTATTATTCATTTTTATTTTTTTTTTCTATAATTATTGGAGCATTAGGAGGATTAAATCAAACCTCCTTACGAAAATTAATAGCATTTTCTTCAATTAATCATTTAAGATGAATATTAATAGCAATAATATATAATGAATATTTATGACTAATATACTTCTTTTTATATTCTTTCCTATCATCTTCTATTATTTTAATTTTCAATAATTTTAAATTATATTATTTTAATCAAATTTATAACTTTTCATTAATAAACCCAATTATTAAATTTATAATTTTCATTAATTTATTATCTTTAGGAGGACTCCCTCCATTTTTAGGATTCTTCCCTAAATGAATAATTATTGAAAATTTAACAAAAATAAATCATTATTTTTTAATATTTATAGCAGTTTGTATGACTTTAATTACATTATTTTATTATTTACGAATATCATATAGAATTTATATATTAAATTTCTATAAAAATTCATGAATTATAAAAAATTTTAATAACAATTCTCTTCTAATTTTATTTATAAATTTTACCTCTATTATAGGATTAATAATAATTTTCTCATTTTATTTAATCTTATAAAGAGTTTAAGTTAATAAAACTATTAGTTTTCAAAGCTAAAAATACTTGTAAAATCTTTTAATTCTTAAACTTTAATAATTATTCCTTATTCCTTCAGAATTGCAATCTAATATCATTATTGACTATAAAGTTTGATTAAAAAGAAAATATTCTTATAAATAAATTTACAATTTTATTGCCTAAATTTCAGCCATTCAATCGCGACAATGGCTATTTTCTACAAATCATAAAGATATTGGAACTTTATATTTTATTTTTGGAGCATGAGCAGGGATAATTGGAACATCAATAAGAATTTTAATTCGTTTAGAACTAAGACAACCAGGAATATTTATTGGTAATGATCAAATTTATAATGTAATTGTAACCGCCCATGCATTTGTAATAATTTTTTTCATAGTAATACCTATTATAATCGGAGGATTTGGTAATTGATTAGTACCTTTAATACTAGGAGCTCCTGATATAGCATTTCCACGAATAAATAATATAAGATTTTGACTTCTTCCTCCATCTATTACATTATTACTCTCAAGCAGAATAGTTGAAAATGGGTCAGGAACTGGTTGAACAGTTTATCCCCCTCTTTCATCTAATATTGCTCATAATGGATCATCAGTTGATTTAACAATTTTTTCTCTTCATTTAGCAGGAATTTCTTCAATTTTAGGAGCTATTAATTTTATTACCACTATTATTAACATACGACCTGAAGGAATTTCTTTAGATCGAATACCTTTATTTGTATGATCAGTAATTATTACAGCAATTCTTCTTCTTTTATCTTTACCCGTATTAGCAGGAGCTATTACTATACTTCTTACAGATCGTAATTTAAATACTTCATTTTTCGACCCAATTGGAGGAGGTGATCCAATTCTTTATCAACATTTATTTTGATTTTTTGGACATCCAGAGGTATATATTTTAATTCTTCCAGGATTTGGAATAATTTCTCATATTATTACTCAAGAAAGAGGTAAAAAGGAAACATTTGGGACTTTAGGAATAATTTATGCTATATTAGCTATTGGACTTTTAGGATTTATTGTATGAGCTCATCATATATTTACAGTTGGTATAGATGTTGATACTCGAGCTTACTTTACTTCAGCTACTATAATTATTGCAGTTCCTACAGGAATTAAAATTTTTAGTTGATTAGCTACTCTTCATGGTACTCAATTAAATTATAATCCTACATTATTATGATCATTAGGATTTGTTTTTTTTATTTACTGTAGGAGGATTAACAGGTGTAATTTTAGCAAATTCTTCAATTGATATTATTCTTCATGATACTTATTATGTAGTAGCTCATTTTCATTATGTTCTCTCTATAGGAGCAGTATTTGCAATTATAGCAGGATTTATTCATTGATATCCTTTATTAACAGGATTAATTATAAACCCCTTATGATTAAAAATTCAATTTATAATTATATTTATTGGAGTAAATTTAACATTTTTTCCTCAACATTTTTTAGGATTAGCAGGTATACCTCGTCGTTATTC
>NW_026599883.1:0-96051 GCF_029784135.1 Toxorhynchites rutilus septentrionalis
TGTCAATCACATGTTTTCGACCGAGGACGATGAGAGAGCAAAAGTTTTGGATCGAGGTGCTTCGGGTGTGATGTCAATCACATGTTTTCGACCAAGGACGATGGGATTGCTAAAGTTTTGGATCGAGGTGCTTCGGGTGTGATGTCAATCACATGTTCTCGACCGAACACGATGGGAGAGCAAAAGTTTTGGATCGAGGTGCTTCGGGTGTGATGCCAATCAAATCACATGTTTTCGACCAAGGACGATGGGAGAGCAAAAGTTTTGGATCGAGGTGCTTCGGGTGTGATGTCAATCACATGTTTTCGACCGAGGACGATGGGAGAACAAAATTTTGTCACGAGGTGCTTTGGTTGTGTTGCCAATCAGGTGTTCTCGACCGAGGACGATGGGAGAGCAAAAGTGTTGGATCGAGGTGCTTCGGGTGTGATGTCAATCACATGTTTTCGACCGAGGACGATGGGAGAGCAAAATTTTGTCACGAGGTGCTTCGGTTGTGTTGCCAATCAGGTGTTCTCGACCGAGGACGTCCCCCGCACAGCGCACACAACACAACAGCGCAACAGTTTGTTTAATTTGTCACTGCGCGAGCCAACGCCCGCAGTACGCAGTATGTGCATCGGTCCGGCACTGGTATTAAGTCCAATTCGATAACACAATAACACCAAGGCAACATCGAGGGTAAGAATGCGCGTGTCAAGTGTGATGAAAAGTCTCCCCCACACAGCGCACACAACACAACAGCGCAACGGTTTGTTGAATTTCTCACTGCGCAAGCCAGCACTCGCAGTACGAAATGTGTATAACGCTGACCCGTCGGCAATAACACCAAGACCCGGAAAGCGTCCACGTCCCGGAATGCAAAGTGTCAAGTGTTGGAAAAGTCCCCCGCACAGCGCACACAACACAACAGCGCAACAGTCCGGCACTGATATTAAGTCCAATTCGATAACACAATAACACCAAGGCAACATCGAGGGTAAGAATGCGCGTGTCAAGTGTGATGAAAAGTCTCCCCCACACAGCGCACACAACACAACAGCGCAACAGTTTGTTTAATTTCTCACTGCGCTTGCCAGCACTCGCAGTACGCAGTGTGTGCATCGGCCCGGCACTGGTATTAAGTCCAATTCGATAATATAATAACACCAAGCCAACATCAAGCACAGCACAGCACAACAGTTTGTTTTATTTCTCACCCGCAGTACGCAGTGTGTATAACATCGACAACGACGCGTACATGACTATTGAAAAAAAAAAAACAACACATTCACACATTGGTCACACATCATCATCTTTACCTACGGGAAAACTGAAACTGTTGGAAAAAAGTTCAACTATTGAAAAAATGTCAACTATTGAAACAAGTAACCAACTATTGAAACAACCAACACCTTAGGCACGGCCCAAGTACAAGTACGAGTTCAATAGTAGGGTTACCCCCCATCGGAATATGACCGACACCCGGCACTGGTACCGATTGCGGTGCGTGAACATTTCCCGACCCAGCATGGTGTCTCGGCTAGTGGTACAAGTCTATCCAAGGCACCCCTATAACGATGCCCCCAGTGCGGTATATACCCATGCCGAGGCAACGTTGGTATGACCATGTTTTACACTATTGTGGGGAAAGTTGGTGAGTGAAAAGTTTGAGGCATAACTTGCGAAGCTTGTATGGATGTTCGGTAGTACGATGCCGTACGGGTGGGGTCAAGTTACTGTCGGTAGGGTCGAACGTCTATCGAATCCAGTGAGTCGGATGGCCATCCATCGGAAGGGGGTAACCCCGACGGGTGAGCGTCATACGATTCCGGTGAGCTTCGCATGTCGAACCACCCCCCTGGTGGTGGTAAGATGTGCGTACTCCAGTGTGTGGTGTCGGGTCGTGCGTTGTGAGCGTCGAAGGGGCATAAGGCGATTGTCGCTCTCCCAGTGCGGTATATACCCATGCCGAGGCAACGTTGGTATGACCATGTTTTACACTATTGTGGGGAAAGTTGGTGAGTGAAAAGTTTGAGGCATAACTTGCGAAGCTTGTATGGATGTTCGGTAGTACGATGCCGTACGGGTGGGGTCAAGTTACTGTCGGTAGGGTCGAACGTCTATCGAATCCAGTGAGTCGGATGGCCATCCATCGGAAGGGGGTAACCCCGACGGGTGAGCGTCATACGATTCCGGTGAGCTTCGCATGTCGAACCACCCCCCTGGTGGTGGTAAGATGTGCGTACTCCAGTGTGTGGTGTCGGGTCGTGCGTTGTGAGCGTCGAAGGGGCATAAGGCGATTGTCGCTCTCTCGTGTGCCATGCGAACCCTGTGCAGTACGGTGTGTCGAACATTGAAATACCTCCCATGTAAGACGATGGACGATGGGAGAGCATAAGTTTTGGATCGAGGTGCTTCGGGTGTGATGTCAATCACATGTTTTCGACCGAGGACGATGAGAGAGCATAAGTTTTGGATCGAGGTGCTTCGGGTGTGATGTCAATCACATGTTTTCGACCGAGGACGATGAGAGAGCAAAAGTTTTGGATCGAGGTGCTTCGGGTGTGATGTCAATCACCTGTTTTCGACCAAGGACGATGGGAGAGCAAAATTTTGTCTCGAGGTGCTTCGGTTGTGTTGCCAATCAGGTGTTCTCGACCGAGGACGATGGGAGAGCAAAAGTTTTGGATCGAGGTGCTTCGGGTGTGATGTCAATCACATGTTTTCGACCAAGGACGATGGGATTGCTAAAGTTTTGGATCGAGGTGCTTCGGGTGTGATGTCAATCACATGTTCTCGACCGAACACGATGGGAGAGCAAAAGTTTTGGATCGAGGTGCTTCGGGTGTGATGCCAATCACATGTTTTCGACCAAGGACGATGGGAGAGCAAAAGTTTTGGATCGAGGTGCTTCGGGTGTGATGTCAATCACATGTTTTCGACCGAGGACGATGGGAGAACAAAATTTTGTCACGAGGTGCTTTGGTTGTGTTGCCAATCAGGTGTTCTCGACCGAGGACGATGGGAGAGCAAAAGTGTTGGATCGAGGTGCTTCGGGTGTGATGTCAATCACATGTTTTCGACCGAGGACGATGGGAGAGCAAAATTTTGTCACGAGGTGCTTCGGTTGTGTTGCCAATCAGGTGTTCTCGACCGAGGACGTCCCCCGCACAGCGCACACAACACAACAGCGCAACAGTTTGTTTAATTTGTCACTGCGCGAGCCAACGCCCGCAGTACGCAGTATGTGCATCGGTCCGGCACTGGTATTAAGTCCAATTCGATAACACAATAACACCAAGGCAACATCGAGGGTAAGAATGCGCGTGTCAAGTGTGATGAAAAGTCTCCCCCACACAGCGCACACAACACAACAGCGCAACGGTTTGTTGAATTTCTCACTGCGCAAGCCAGCACTCGCAGTACGAAATGTGTATAACGCTGACCCGTCGGCAATAACACCAAGACCCGGAAAGCGTCCACGTCCCGGAATGCAAAGTGTCAAGTGTTGGAAAAGTCCCCCGCACAGCGCACACAACACAACAGCGCAACAGTCCGGCACTGATATTAAGTCCAATTCGATAACACAATAACACCAAGGCAACATCGAGGGTAAGAATGCGCGTGTCAAGTGTGATGAAAAGTCTCCCCCACACAGCGCACACAACACAACAGCGCAACAGTTTGTTTAATTTCTCACTGCGCTTGCCAGCACTCGCAGTACGCAGTGTGTGCATCGGCCCGGCACTGGTATTAAGTCCAATTCGATAATATAATAACACCAAGCCAACATCAAGCACAGCACAGCACAACAGTTTGTTTTATTTCTCACCCGCAGTACGCAGTGTGTATAACATTGACAACGACGCGTACATGACTATTGAAAAAAAAAAAAAACAACACATTCACACATTGGTCACACATCATCATCTTTACCTACGGGAAAACTGAAACTGTTGGAAAAAAGTTCAACTATTGAAAAAATGTCAACTATTGAAACAAGTAACCAACTATTGAAACAACCAACACCTTAGGCACGGCCCAAGTACAAGTACGAGTTCAATAGTAGGGTTACCCCCCATCGGAATATGACCGACACCCGGCACTGGTACCGATTGCGGTGCGTGAACATTTCCCGACCCAGCATGGTGTCTCGGCTAGTGGTACAAGTCTATCCAAGGCACCCCTATAACGATGCCCCCAGTGCGGTATATACCCATGCCGAGGCAACGTTGGTATGACCATGTTTTACACTATTGTGGGGAAAGTTGGTGAGTGAAAAGTTTGAGGCATAACTTGCGAAGCTTGTATGGATGTTCGGTAGTACGATGCCGTACGGGTGGGGTCAAGTTACTGTCGGTAGGGTCGAACGTCTATCGAATCCAGTGAGTCGGATGGCCATCCATCGGAAGGGGGTAACCCCGACGGGTGAGCGTCATACGATTCCGGTGAGCTTCGCATGTCGAACCACCCCCCTGGTGGTGGTAAGATGTGCGTACTCCAGTGTGTGGTGTCGGGTCGTGCGTTGTGAGCGTCGAAGGGGCATAAGGCGATTGTCGCTCTCCCAGTGCGGTATATACCCATGCCGAGGCAACGTTGGTATGACCATGTTTTACACTATTGTGGGGAAAGTTGGTGAGTGAAAAGTTTGAGGCATAACTTGCGAAGCTTGTATGGATGTTCGGTAGTACGATGCCGTACGGGTGGGGTCAAGTTACTGTCGGTAGGGTCGAACGTCTATCGAATCCAGTGAGTCGGATGGCCATCCATCGGAAGGGGGTAACCCCGACGGGTGAGCGTCATACGATTCCGGTGAGCTTCGCATGTCGAACCACCCCCCTGGTGGTGGTAAGATGTGCGTACTCCAGTGTGTGGTGTCGGGTCGTGCGTTGTGAGCGTCGAAGGGGCATAAGGCGATTGTCGCTCTCTCGTGTGCCATGCGAACCCTGTGCAGTACGGTGTGTCGAACATTGAAATACCTCCCATGTAAGACGATGGACGATGGGAGAGCATAAGTTTTGGATCGAGGTGCTTCGGGTGTGATGTCAATCACATGTTTTCGACCGAGGACGATGAGAGAGCATAAGTTTTGGATCGAGGTGCTTCGGGTGTGATGTCAATCACATGTTTTCGACCGAGGACGATGAGAGAGCAAAAGTTTTGGATCGAGGTGCTTCGGGTGTGATGTCAATCACCTGTTTTCGACCAAGGACGATGGGAGAGCAAAATTTTGTCTCGAGGTGCTTCGGTTGTGTTGCCAATCAGGTGTTCTCGACCGAGGACGATGGGAGAGCAAAAGTTTTGGATCGAGGTGCTTCGGGTGTGATGTCAATCACATGTTTTCGACCAAGGACGATGGGATTGCTAAAGTTTTGGATCGAGGTGCTTCGGGTGTGATGTCAATCACATGTTCTCGACCGAACACGATGGGAGAGCAAAAGTTTTGGATCGAGGTGCTTCGGGTGTGATGCCAATCACATGTTTTCGACCAAGGACGATGGGAGAGCAAAAGTTTTGGATCGAGGTGCTTCGGGTGTGATGTCAATCACATGTTTTCGACCGAGGACGATGGGAGAACAAAATTTTGTCACGAGGTGCTTTGGTTGTGTTGCCAATCAGGTGTTCTCGACCGAGGACGATGGGAGAGCAAAAGTGTTGGATCGAGGTGCTTCGGGTGTGATGTCAATCACATGTTTTCGACCGAGGACGATGGGAGAGCAAAATTTTGTCACGAGGTGCTTCGGTTGTGTTGCCAATCAGGTGTTCTCGACCGAGGACGTCCCCCGCACAGCGCACACAACACAACAGCGCAACAGTTTGTTTAATTTGTCACTGCGCGAGCCAACGCCCGCAGTACGCAGTATGTGCATCGGTCCGGCACTGGTATTAAGTCCAATTCGATAACACAATAACACCAAGGCAACATCGAGGGTAAGAATGCGCGTGTCAAGTGTGATGAAAAGTCTCCCCCACACAGCGCACACAACACAACAGCGCAACGGTTTGTTGAATTTCTCACTGCGCAAGCCAGCACTCGCAGTACGAAATGTGTATAACGCTGACCCGTCGGCAATAACACCAAGACCCGGAAAGCGTCCACGTCCCGGAATGCAAAGTGTCAAGTGTTGGAAAAGTCCCCCGCACAGCGCACACAACACAACAGCGCAACAGTCCGGCACTGATATTAAGTCCAATTCGATAACACAATAACACCAAGGCAACATCGAGGGTAAGAATGCGCGTGTCAAGTGTGATGAAAAGTCTCCCCCACACAGCGCACACAACACAACAGCGCAACAGTTTGTTTAATTTCTCACTGCGCTTGCCAGCACTCGCAGTACGCAGTGTGTGCATCGGCCCGGCACTGGTATTAAGTCCAATTCGATAATATAATAACACCAAGCCAACATCAAGCACAGCACAGCACAACAGTTTGTTTTATTTCTCACCCGCAGTACGCAGTGTGTATAACATTGACAACGACGCGTACATGACTATTGAAAAAAAAAAAAAACAACACATTCACACATTGGTCACACATCATCATCTTTACCTACGGGAAAACTGAAACTGTTGGAAAAAAGTTCAACTATTGAAAAAATGTCAACTATTGAAACAAGTAACCAACTATTGAAACAACCAACACCTTAGGCACGGCCCAAGTACAAGTACGAGTTCAATAGTAGGGTTACCCCCCATCGGAATATGACCGACACCCGGCACTGGTACCGATTGCGGTGCGTGAACATTTCCCGACCCAGCATGGTGTCTCGGCTAGTGGTACAAGTCTATCCAAGGCACCCCTATAACGATGCCCCCAGTGCGGTATATACCCATGCCGAGGCAACGTTGGTATGACCATGTTTTACACTATTGTGGGGAAAGTTGGTGAGTGAAAAGTTTGAGGCATAACTTGCGAAGCTTGTATGGATGTTCGGTAGTACGATGCCGTACGGGTGGGGTCAAGTTACTGTCGGTAGGGTCGAACGTCTATCGAATCCAGTGAGTCGGATGGCCATCCATCGGAAGGGGGTAACCCCGACGGGTGAGCGTCATACGATTCCGGTGAGCTTCGCATGTCGAACCACCCCCCTGGTGGTGGTAAGATGTGCGTACTCCAGTGTGTGGTGTCGGGTCGTGCGTTGTGAGCGTCGAAGGGGCATAAGGCGATTGTCGCTCTCTCGTGTGCCATGCGAACCCTGTGCAGTACGGTGTGTCGAACATTGAAATACCTCCCATGTAAGACGATGGACGATGGGAGAGCATAAGTTTTGGATCGAGGTGCTTCGGGTGTGATGTCAATCACATGTTTTCGACCGAGGACGATGGGAGAGCAAAAGTTTTGGATCGAGGTGCTTCGGGTGTGTTGCCAATCAGGTGTTCTCGACCGAGGACGATGGGAGAGCAAAAGTTTTGGATCGAGGAGCTTCGGGTGTGATGCCAATCACATGTTTTCGACCAAGGACGATGGGAGAGCAAAAGTTTTGGATCGAGGTGCTTCGGGTGTGATGTCAATCACATGTTTTCGACCGAGGACGATGGGAGAACAAAATTTTGTCTCGAGGTGCTTCGGTTGTGTTGCCAATCAGGTGTTCTCGACCGAGGACGATGGGAGAGCAAAAGTTTTGGATCGAGGTGCTTCGGGTGTGATGTCAATCACATGTTTTCGACCGAGGACGATGGGAGAGCAAAATCTTTGGACCGAGGTGCTTCGGGTGTGATGTCAATCACCTGTTTTCGACCAAGGACGATGGGAGAGCAAAATTTTGTCTCGAGGTGCTTCGGTTGTGTTGCCAATCAGGTGTTCTCGACCGAGGACGATGGGAGAGCAAAAGTTTTGGATCGAGGTGCTTCGGGTGTGATGTCAATCACATGTTTTCGACCGAGGACGATGAGAGAGCAAAAGTTTTGGATCGAGGTGCTTCGGGTGTGATGTCAATCACATGTTTTCGACCAAGGACGATGGGATTGCTAAAGTTTTGGATCGAGGTGCTTCGGGTGTGATGTCAATCACATGTTCTCGACCGAACACGATGGGAGAGCAAAAGTTTTGGATCGAGGTGCTTCGGGTGTGATGCCAATCACATGTTTTCGACCAAGGACGATGGGAGAGCAAAAGTTTTGGATCGAGGTGCTTCGGGTGTGATGTCAATCACATGTTTTCGACCGAGGACGATGGGAGAACAAAATTTTGTCACGAGGTGCTTTGGTTGTGTTGCCAATCAGGTGTTCTCGACCGAGGACGATGGGAGAGCAAAAGTGTTGGATCGAGGTGCTTCGGGTGTGATGTCAATCACATGTTTTCGACCGAGGACGATGGGAGAGCAAAATTTTGTCACGAGGTGCTTCGGTTGTGTTGCCAATCAGGTGTTCTCGACCGAGGACGTCCCCCGCACAGCGCACACAACACAACAGCGCAACAGTTTGTTTAATTTGTCACTGCGCGAGCCAACGCCCGCAGTACGCAGTATGTGCATCGGTCCGGCACTGGTATTAAGTCCAATTCGATAACACAATAACACCAAGGCAACATCGAGGGTAAGAATGCGCGTGTCAAGTGTGATGAAAAGTCTCCCCCACACAGCGCACACAACACAACAGCGCAACGGTTTGTTGAATTTCTCACTGCGCAAGCCAGCACTCGCAGTACGAAATGTGTATAACGCTGACCCGTCGGCAATAACACCAAGACCCGGAAAGCGTCCACGTCCCGGAATGCAAAGTGTCAAGTGTTGGAAAAGTCCCCCGCACAGCGCACACAACACAACAGCGCAACAGTCCGGCACTGATATTAAGTCCAATTCGATAACACAATAACACCAAGGCAACATCGAGGGTAAGAATGCGCGTGTCAAGTGTGATGAAAAGTCTCCCCCACACAGCGCACACAACACAACAGCGCAACAGTTTGTTTAATTTCTCACTGCGCTTGCCAGCACTCGCAGTACGCAGTGTGTGCATCGGCCCGGCACTGGTATTAAGTCCAATTCGATAATATAATAACACCAAGCCAACATCAAGCACAGCACAGCACAACAGTTTGTTTTATTTCTCACCCGCAGTACGCAGTGTGTATAACATCGACAACGACGCGTACATGACTATTGAAAAAAAAAAACAACACATTCACACATTGGTCACACATCATCATCTTTACCTACGGGAAAACTGAAACTGTTGGAAAAAAGTTCAACTATTGAAAAAATGTCAACTATTGAAACAAGTAACCAACTATTGAAACAACCAACACCTTAGGCACGGCCCAAGTACAAGTACGAGTTCAATAGTAGGGTTACCCCCCATCGGAATATGACCGACACCCGGCACTGGTACCGATTGCGGTGCGTGAACATTTCCCGACCCAGCATGGTGTCTCGGCTAGTGGTACAAGTCTATCCAAGGCACCCCTATAACGATGCCCCCAGTGCGGTATATACCCATGCCGAGGCAACGTTGGTATGACCATGTTTTACACTATTGTGGGGAAAGTTGGTGAGTGAAAAGTTTGAGGCATAACTTGCGAAGCTTGTATGGATGTTCGGTAGTACGATGCCGTACGGGTGGGGTCAAGTTACTGTCGGTAGGGTCGAACGTCTATCGAATCCAGTGAGTCGGATGGCCATCCATCGGAAGGGGGTAACCCCGACGGGTGAGCGTCATACGATTCCGGTGAGCTTCGCATGTCGAACCACCCCCCTGGTGGTGGTAAGATGTGCGTACTCCAGTGTGTGGTGTCGGGTCGTGCGTTGTGAGCGTCGAAGGGGCATAAGGCGATTGTCGCTCTCTCGTGTGCCATGCGAACCCTGTGCAGTACGGTGTGTCGAACATTGAAATACCTCCCATGTAAGACGATGGACGATGGGAGAGCATAAGTTTTGGATCGAGGTGCTTCGGGTGTGATGTCAATCACATGTTTTCGACCGAGGACGATGGGAGAGCAAAAGTTTTGGATCGAGGTGCTTCGGGTGTGTTGCCAATCAGGTGTTCTCGACCGAGGACGATGGGAGAGCAAAAGTTTTGGATCGAGGAGCTTCGGGTGTGATGCCAATCACATGTTTTCGACCAAGGACGATGGGAGAGCAAAAGTTTTGGATCGAGGTGCTTCGGGTGTGATGTCAATCACATGTTTTCGACCGAGGACGATGGGAGAACAAAATTTTGTCTCGAGGTGCTTCGGTTGTGTTGCCAATCAGGTGTTCTCGACCGAGGACGATGGGAGAGCAAAAGTTTTGGATCGAGGTGCTTCGGGTGTGATGTCAATCACATGTTTTCGACCGAGGACGATGGGAGAGCAAAATCTTTGGACCGAGGTGCTTCGGGTGTGATGTCAATCACCTGTTTTCGACCAAGGACGATGGGAGAGCAAAATTTTGTCTCGAGGTGCTTCGGTTGTGTTGCCAATCAGGTGTTCTCGACCGAGGACGATGGGAGAGCAAAAGTTTTGGATCGAGGTGCTTCGGGTGTGATGTCAATCACATGTTTTCGACCGAGGACGATGAGAGAGCAAAAGTTTTGGATCGAGGTGCTTCGGGTGTGATGTCAATCACATGTTTTCGACCAAGGACGATGGGATTGCTAAAGTTTTGGATCGAGGTGCTTCGGGTGTGATGTCAATCACATGTTCTCGACCGAACACGATGGGAGAGCAAAAGTTTTGGATCGAGGTGCTTCGGGTGTGATGCAAATCACATGTTTTCGACCAAGGACGATGGGAGAGCAAAAGTTTTGGATCGAGGTGCTTCGGGTGTGATGTCAATCACATGTTTTCGACCGAGGACGATGGGAGAACAAAATTTTGTCACGAGGTGCTTTGGTTGTGTTGCCAATCAGGTGTTCTCGACCGAGGACGATGGGAGAGCAAAAGTGTTGGATCGAGGTGCTTCGGGTGTGATGTCAATCACATGTTTTCGACCGAGGACGATGGGAGAGCAAAATTTTGTCACGAGGTGCTTCGGTTGTGTTGCCAATCAGGTGTTCTCGACCGAGGACGTCCCCCGCACAGCGCACACAACACAACAGCGCAACAGTTTGTTTAATTTGTCACTGCGCGAGCCAACGCCCGCAGTACGCAGTATGTGCATCGGTCCGGCACTGGTATTAAGTCCAATTCGATAACACAATAACACCAAGGCAACATCGAGGGTAAGAATGCGCGTGTCAAGTGTGATGAAAAGTCTCCCCCACACAGCGCACACAACACAACAGCGCAACGGTTTGTTGAATTTCTCACTGCGCAAGCCAGCACTCGCAGTACGAAATGTGTATAACGCTGACCCGTCGGCAATAACACCAAGACCCGGAAAGCGTCCACGTCCCGGAATGCAAAGTGTCAAGTGTTGGAAAAGTCCCCCGCACAGCGCACACAACACAACAGCGCAACAGTCCGGCACTGATATTAAGTCCAATTCGATAACACAATAACACCAAGGCAACATCGAGGGTAAGAATGCGCGTGTCAAGTGTGATGAAAAGTCTCCCCCACACAGCGCACACAACACAACAGCGCAACAGTTTGTTTAATTTCTCACTGCGCTTGCCAGCACTCGCAGTACGCAGTGTGTGCATCGGCCCGGCACTGGTATTAAGTCCAATTCGATAATATAATAACACCAAGCCAACATCAAGCACAGCACAGCACAACAGTTTGTTTTATTTCTCACCCGCAGTACGCAGTGTGTATAACATTGACAACGACGCGTACATGACTATTGAAAAAAAAAAAAAACAACACATTCACACATTGGTCACACATCATCATCTTTACCTACGGGAAAACTGAAACTGTTGGAAAAAAGTTCAACTATTGAAAAAATGTCAACTATTGAAACAAGTAACCAACTATTGAAACAACCAACACCTTAGGCACGGCCCAAGTACAAGTACGAGTTCAATAGTAGGGTTACCCCCCATCGGAATATGACCGACACCCGGCACTGGTACCGATTGCGGTGCGTGAACATTTCCCGACCCAGCATGGTGTCTCGGCTAGTGGTACAAGTCTATCCAAGGCACCCCTATAACGATGCCCCCAGTGCGGTATATACCCATGCCGAGGCAACGTTGGTATGACCATGTTTTACACTATTGTGGGGAAAGTTGGTGAGTGAAAAGTTTGAGGCATAACTTGCGAAGCTTGTATGGATGTTCGGTAGTACGATGCCGTACGGGTGGGGTCAAGTTACTGTCGGTAGGGTCGAACGTCTATCGAATCCAGTGAGTCGGATGGCCATCCATCGGAAGGGGGTAACCCCGACGGGTGAGCGTCATACGATTCCGGTGAGCTTCGCATGTCGAACCACCCCCCTGGTGGTGGTAAGATGTGCGTACTCCAGTGTGTGGTGTCGGGTCGTGCGTTGTGAGCGTCGAAGGGGCATAAGGCGATTGTCGCTCTCCCAGTGCGGTATATACCCATGCCGAGGCAACGTTGGTATGACCATGTTTTACACTATTGTGGGGAAAGTTGGTGAGTGAAAAGTTTGAGGCATAACTTGCGAAGCTTGTATGGATGTTCGGTAGTACGATGCCGTACGGGTGGGGTCAAGTTACTGTCGGTAGGGTCGAACGTCTATCGAATCCAGTGAGTCGGATGGCCATCCATCGGAAGGGGGTAACCCCGACGGGTGAGCGTCATACGATTCCGGTGAGCTTCGCATGTCGAACCACCCCCCTGGTGGTGGTAAGATGTGCGTACTCCAGTGTGTGGTGTCGGGTCGTGCGTTGTGAGCGTCGAAGGGGCATAAGGCGATTGTCGCTCTCTCGTGTGCCATGCGAACCCTGTGCAGTACGGTGTGTCGAACATTGAAATACCTCCCATGTAAGACGATGGACGATGGGAGAGCATAAGTTTTGGATCGAGGTGCTTCGGGTGTGATGTCAATCACATGTTTTCGACCGAGGACGATGAGAGAGCAAAAGTTTTGGATCGAGGTGCTTCGGGTGTGATGTCAATCACCTTTTTTCGACCAAGGACGATGGGAGAGCAAAATTTTGTCTCGAGGTGCTTCGGTTGTGTTGCCAATCAGGTGTTCTCGACCGAGGACGATGGGAGAGCAAAAGTTTTGGATCGAGGTGCTTCGGGTGTGATGTCAATCACATGTTTTCGACCGAGGACGATGAGAGAGCAAAAGTTTTGGATCGAGGTGCTTCGGGTGTGATGTCAATCACATGTTTTCGACCAAGGACGATGGGATTGCTAAAGTTTTGGATCGAGGTGCTTCGGGTGTGATGTCAATCACATGTTCTCGACCGAACACGATGGGAGAGCAAAAGTTTTGGATCGAGGTGCTTCGGGTGTGATGCCAATCACATGTTTTCGACCAAGGACGATGGGAGAGCAAAAGTTTTGGATCGAGGTGCTTCGGGTGTGATGTCAATCACATGTTTTCGACCGAGGACGATGGGAGAACAAAATTTTGTCACGAGGTGCTTTGGTTGTGTTGCCAATCAGGTGTTCTCGACCGAGGACGATGGGAGAGCAAAAGTGTTGGATCGAGGTGCTTCGGGTGTGATGTCAATCACATGTTTTCGACCGAGGACGATGGGAGAGCAAAATTTTGTCACGAGGTGCTTCGGTTGTGTTGCCAATCAGGTGTTCTCGACCGAGGACGTCCCCCGCACAGCGCACACAACACAACAGCGCAACAGTTTGTTTAATTTGTCACTGCGCGAGCCAACGCCCGCAGTACGCAGTATGTGCATCGGTCCGGCACTGGTATTAAGTCCAATTCGATAACACAATAACACCAAGGCAACATCGAGGGTAAGAATGCGCGTGTCAAGTGTGATGAAAAGTCTCCCCCACACAGCGCACACAACACAACAGCGCAACGGTTTGTTGAATTTCTCACTGCGCAAGCCAGCACTCGCAGTACGAAATGTGTATAACGCTGACCCGTCGGCAATAACACCAAGACCCGGAAAGCGTCCACGTCCCGGAATGCAAAGTGTCAAGTGTTGGAAAAGTCCCCCGCACAGCGCACACAACACAACAGCGCAACAGTCCGGCACTGATATTAAGTCCAATTCGATAACACAATAACACCAAGGCAACATCGAGGGTAAGAATGCGCGTGTCAAGTGTGATGAAAAGTCTCCCCCACACAGCGCACACAACACAACAGCGCAACAGTTTGTTTAATTTCTCACTGCGCTTGCCAGCACTCGCAGTACGCAGTGTGTGCATCGGCCCGGCACTGGTATTAAGTCCAATTCGATAATATAATAACACCAAGCCAACATCAAGCACAGCACAGCACAACAGTTTGTTTTATTTCTCACCCGCAGTACGCAGTGTGTATAACATCGACAACGACGCGTACATGACTATTGAAAAAAAAAAACAACACATTCACACATTGGTCACACATCATCATCTTTACCTACGGGAAAACTGAAACTGTTGGAAAAAAGTTCAACTATTGAAAAAATGTCAACTATTGAAACAAGTAACCAACTATTGAAACAACCAACACCTTAGGCACGGCCCAAGTACAAGTACGAGTTCAATAGTAGGGTTACCCCCCATCGGAATATGACCGACACCCGGCACTGGTACCGATTGCGGTGCGTGAACATTTCCCGACCCAGCATGGTGTCTCGGCTAGTGGTACAAGTCTATCCAAGGCACCCCTATAACGATGCCCCCAGTGCGGTATATACCCATGCCGAGGCAACGTTGGTATGACCATGTTTTACACTATTGTGGGGAAAGTTGGTGAGTGAAAAGTTTGAGGCATAACTTGCGAAGCTTGTATGGATGTTCGGTAGTACGATGCCGTACGGGTGGGGTCAAGTTACTGTCGGTAGGGTCGAACGTCTATCGAATCCAGTGAGTCGGATGGCCATCCATCGGAAGGGGGTAACCCCGACGGGTGAGCGTCATACGATTCCGGTGAGCTTCGCATGTCGAACCACCCCCCTGGTGGTGGTAAGATGTGCGTACTCCAGTGTGTGGTGTCGGGTCGTGCGTTGTGAGCGTCGAAGGGGCATAAGGCGATTGTCGCTCTCCCAGTGCGGTATATACCCATGCCGAGGCAACGTTGGTATGACCATGTTTTACACTATTGTGGGGAAAGTTGGTGAGTGAAAAGTTTGAGGCATAACTTGCGAAGCTTGTATGGATGTTCGGTAGTACGATGCCGTACGGGTGGGGTCAAGTTACTGTCGGTAGGGTCGAACGTCTATCGAATCCAGTGAGTCGGATGGCCATCCATCGGAAGGGGGTAACCCCGACGGGTGAGCGTCATACGATTCCGGTGAGCTTCGCATGTCGAACCACCCCCCTGGTGGTGGTAAGATGTGCGTACTCCAGTGTGTGGTGTCGGGTCGTGCGTTGTGAGCGTCGAAGGGGCATAAGGCGATTGTCGCTCTCTCGTGTGCCATGCGAACCCTGTGCAGTACGGTGTGTCGAACATTGAAATACCTCCCATGTAAGACGATGGACGATGGGAGAGCATAAGTTTTGGATCGAGGTGCTTCGGGTGTGATGTCAATCACATGTTTTCGACCGAGGACGATGAGAGAGCATAAGTTTTGGATCGAGGTGCTTCGGGTGTGATGTCAATCACATGTTTTCGACCGAGGACGATGAGAGAGCAAAAGTTTTGGATCGAGGTGCTTCGGGTGTGATGTCAATCACCTGTTTTCGACCAAGGACGATGGGAGAGCAAAATTTTGTCTCGAGGTGCTTCGGTTGTGTTGCCAATCAGGTGTTCTCGACCGAGGACGATGGGAGAGCAAAAGTTTTGGATCGAGGTGCTTCGGGTGTGATGTCAATCACATGTTTTCGACCAAGGACGATGGGATTGCTAAAGTTTTGGATCGAGGTGCTTCGGGTGTGATGTCAATCACATGTTCTCGACCGAACACGATGGGAGAGCAAAAGTTTTGGATCGAGGTGCTTCGGGTGTGATGCCAATCACATGTTTTCGACCAAGGACGATGGGAGAGCAAAAGTTTTGGATCGAGGTGCTTCGGGTGTGATGTCAATCACATGTTTTCGACCGAGGACGATGGGAGAACAAAATTTTGTCACGAGGTGCTTTGGTTGTGTTGCCAATCAGGTGTTCTCGACCGAGGACGATGGGAGAGCAAAAGTGTTGGATCGAGGTGCTTCGGGTGTGATGTCAATCACATGTTTTCGACCGAGGACGATGGGAGAGCAAAATTTTGTCACGAGGTGCTTCGGTTGTGTTGCCAATCAGGTGTTCTCGACCGAGGACGTCCCCCGCACAGCGCACACAACACAACAGCGCAACAGTTTGTTTAATTTGTCACTGCGCGAGCCAACGCCCGCAGTACGCAGTATGTGCATCGGTCCGGCACTGGTATTAAGTCCAATTCGATAACACAATAACACCAAGGCAACATCGAGGGTAAGAATGCGCGTGTCAAGTGTGATGAAAAGTCTCCCCCACACAGCGCACACAACACAACAGCGCAACGGTTTGTTGAATTTCTCACTGCGCAAGCCAGCACTCGCAGTACGAAATGTGTATAACGCTGACCCGTCGGCAATAACACCAAGACCCGGAAAGCGTCCACGTCCCGGAATGCAAAGTGTCAAGTGTTGGAAAAGTCCCCCGCACAGCGCACACAACACAACAGCGCAACAGTCCGGCACTGATATTAAGTCCAATTCGATAACACAATAACACCAAGGCAACATCGAGGGTAAGAATGCGCGTGTCAAGTGTGATGAAAAGTCTCCCCCACACAGCGCACACAACACAACAGCGCAACAGTTTGTTTAATTTCTCACTGCGCTTGCCAGCACTCGCAGTACGCAGTGTGTGCATCGGCCCGGCACTGGTATTAAGTCCAATTCGATAATATAATAACACCAAGCCAACATCAAGCACAGCACAGCACAACAGTTTGTTTTATTTCTCACCCGCAGTACGCAGTGTGTATAACATTGACAACGACGCGTACATGACTATTGAAAAAAAAAAAAAACAACACATTCACACATTGGTCACACATCATCATCTTTACCTACGGGAAAACTGAAACTGTTGGAAAAAAGTTCAACTATTGAAAAAATGTCAACTATTGAAACAAGTAACCAACTATTGAAACAACCAACACCTTAGGCACGGCCCAAGTACAAGTACGAGTTCAATAGTAGGGTTACCCCCCATCGGAATATGACCGACACCCGGCACTGGTACCGATTGCGGTGCGTGAACATTTCCCGACCCAGCATGGTGTCTCGGCTAGTGGTACAAGTCTATCCAAGGCACCCCTATAACGATGCCCCCAGTGCGGTATATACCCATGCCGAGGCAACGTTGGTATGACCATGTTTTACACTATTGTGGGGAAAGTTGGTGAGTGAAAAGTTTGAGGCATAACTTGCGAAGCTTGTATGGATGTTCGGTAGTACGATGCCGTACGGGTGGGGTCAAGTTACTGTCGGTAGGGTCGAACGTCTATCGAATCCAGTGAGTCGGATGGCCATCCATCGGAAGGGGGTAACCCCGACGGGTGAGCGTCATACGATTCCGGTGAGCTTCGCATGTCGAACCACCCCCCTGGTGGTGGTAAGATGTGCGTACTCCAGTGTGTGGTGTCGGGTCGTGCGTTGTGAGCGTCGAAGGGGCATAAGGCGATTGTCGCTCTCCCAGTGCGGTATATACCCATGCCGAGGCAACGTTGGTATGACCATGTTTTACACTATTGTGGGGAAAGTTGGTGAGTGAAAAGTTTGAGGCATAACTTGCGAAGCTTGTATGGATGTTCGGTAGTACGATGCCGTACGGGTGGGGTCAAGTTACTGTCGGTAGGGTCGAACGTCTATCGAATCCAGTGAGTCGGATGGCCATCCATCGGAAGGGGGTAACCCCGACGGGTGAGCGTCATACGATTCCGGTGAGCTTCGCATGTCGAACCACCCCCCTGGTGGTGGTAAGATGTGCGTACTCCAGTGTGTGGTGTCGGGTCGTGCGTTGTGAGCGTCGAAGGGGCATAAGGCGATTGTCGCTCTCTCGTGTGCCATGCGAACCCTGTGCAGTACGGTGTGTCGAACATTGAAATACCTCCCATGTAAGACGATGGACGATGGGAGAGCATAAGTTTTGGATCGAGGTGCTTCGGGTGTGATGTCAATCACATGTTTTCGACCGAGGACGATGAGAGAGCATAAGTTTTGGATCGAGGTGCTTCGGGTGTGATGTCAATCACATGTTTTCGACCGAGGACGATGAGAGAGCAAAAGTTTTGGATCGAGGTGCTTCGGGTGTGATGTCAATCACCTGTTTTCGACCAAGGACGATGGGAGAGCAAAATTTTGTCTCGAGGTGCTTCGGTTGTGTTGCCAATCAGGTGTTCTCGACCGAGGACGATGGGAGAGCAAAAGTTTTGGATCGAGGTGCTTCGGGTGTGATGTCAATCACATGTTTTCGACCAAGGACGATGGGATTGCTAAAGTTTTGGATCGAGGTGCTTCGGGTGTGATGTCAATCACATGTTCTCGACCGAACACGATGGGAGAGCAAAAGTTTTGGATCGAGGTGCTTCGGGTGTGATGCCAATCACATGTTTTCGACCAAGGACGATGGGAGAGCAAAAGTTTTGGATCGAGGTGCTTCGGGTGTGATGTCAATCACATGTTTTCGACCGAGGACGATGGGAGAACAAAATTTTGTCACGAGGTGCTTTGGTTGTGTTGCCAATCAGGTGTTCTCGACCGAGGACGATGGGAGAGCAAAAGTGTTGGATCGAGGTGCTTCGGGTGTGATGTCAATCACATGTTTTCGACCGAGGACGATGGGAGAGCAAAATTTTGTCACGAGGTGCTTCGGTTGTGTTGCCAATCAGGTGTTCTCGACCGAGGACGTCCCCCGCACAGCGCACACAACACAACAGCGCAACAGTTTGTTTAATTTGTCACTGCGCGAGCCAACGCCCGCAGTACGCAGTATGTGCATCGGTCCGGCACTGGTATTAAGTCCAATTCGATAACACAATAACACCAAGGCAACATCGAGGGTAAGAATGCGCGTGTCAAGTGTGATGAAAAGTCTCCCCCACACAGCGCACACAACACAACAGCGCAACGGTTTGTTGAATTTCTCACTGCGCAAGCCAGCACTCGCAGTACGAAATGTGTATAACGCTGACCCGTCGGCAATAACACCAAGACCCGGAAAGCGTCCACGTCCCGGAATGCAAAGTGTCAAGTGTTGGAAAAGTCCCCCGCACAGCGCACACAACACAACAGCGCAACAGTCCGGCACTGATATTAAGTCCAATTCGATAACACAATAACACCAAGGCAACATCGAGGGTAAGAATGCGCGTGTCAAGTGTGATGAAAAGTCTCCCCCACACAGCGCACACAACACAACAGCGCAACAGTTTGTTTAATTTCTCACTGCGCTTGCCAGCACTCGCAGTACGCAGTGTGTGCATCGGCCCGGCACTGGTATTAAGTCCAATTCGATAATATAATAACACCAAGCCAACATCAAGCACAGCACAGCACAACAGTTTGTTTTATTTCTCACCCGCAGTACGCAGTGTGTATAACATTGACAACGACGCGTACATGACTATTGAAAAAAAAAAAAAACAACACATTCACACATTGGTCACACATCATCATCTTTACCTACGGGAAAACTGAAACTGTTGGAAAAAAGTTCAACTATTGAAAAAATGTCAACTATTGAAACAAGTAACCAACTATTGAAACAACCAACACCTTAGGCACGGCCCAAGTACAAGTACGAGTTCAATAGTAGGGTTACCCCCCATCGGAATATGACCGACACCCGGCACTGGTACCGATTGCGGTGCGTGAACATTTCCCGACCCAGCATGGTGTCTCGGCTAGTGGTACAAGTCTATCCAAGGCACCCCTATAACGATGCCCCCAGTGCGGTATATACCCATGCCGAGGCAACGTTGGTATGACCATGTTTTACACTATTGTGGGGAAAGTTGGTGAGTGAAAAGTTTGAGGCATAACTTGCGAAGCTTGTATGGATGTTCGGTAGTACGATGCCGTACGGGTGGGGTCAAGTTACTGTCGGTAGGGTCGAACGTCTATCGAATCCAGTGAGTCGGATGGCCATCCATCGGAAGGGGGTAACCCCGACGGGTGAGCGTCATACGATTCCGGTGAGCTTCGCATGTCGAACCACCCCCCTGGTGGTGGTAAGATGTGCGTACTCCAGTGTGTGGTGTCGGGTCGTGCGTTGTGAGCGTCGAAGGGGCATAAGGCGATTGTCGCTCTCTCGTGTGCCATGCGAACCCTGTGCAGTACGGTGTGTCGAACATTGAAATACCTCCCATGTAAGACGATGGACGATGGGAGAGCATAAGTTTTGGATCGAGGTGCTTCGGGTGTGATGTCAATCACATGTTTTCGACCGAGGACGATGGGAGAGCAAAAGTTTTGGATCGAGGTGCTTCGGGTGTGTTGCCAATCAGGTGTTCTCGACCGAGGACGATGGGAGAGCAAAAGTTTTGGATCGAGGAGCTTCGGGTGTGATGCCAATCACATGTTTTCGACCAAGGACGATGGGAGAGCAAAAGTTTTGGATCGAGGTGCTTCGGGTGTGATGTCAATCACATGTTTTCGACCGAGGACGATGGGAGAACAAAATTTTGTCTCGAGGTGCTTCGGTTGTGTTGCCAATCAGGTGTTCTCGACCGAGGACGATGGGAGAGCAAAAGTTTTGGATCGAGGTGCTTCGGGTGTGATGTCAATCACATGTTTTCGACCGAGGACGATGGGAGAGCAAAATCTTTGGACCGAGGTGCTTCGGGTGTGATGTCAATCACCTGTTTTCGACCAAGGACGATGGGAGAGCAAAATTTTGTCTCGAGGTGCTTCGGTTGTGTTGCCAATCAGGTGTTCTCGACCGAGGACGATGGGAGAGCAAAAGTTTTGGATCGAGGTGCTTCGGGTGTGATGTCAATCACATGTTTTCGACCGAGGACGATGAGAGAGCAAAAGTTTTGGATCGAGGTGCTTCGGGTGTGATGTCAATCACATGTTTTCGACCAAGGACGATGGGATTGCTAAAGTTTTGGATCGAGGTGCTTCGGGTGTGATGTCAATCACATGTTCTCGACCGAACACGATGGGAGAGCAAAAGTTTTGGATCGAGGTGCTTCGGGTGTGATGCCAATCACATGTTTTCGACCAAGGACGATGGGAGAGCAAAAGTTTTGGATCGAGGTGCTTCGGGTGTGATGTCAATCACATGTTTTCGACCGAGGACGATGGGAGAACAAAATTTTGTCACGAGGTGCTTTGGTTGTGTTGCCAATCAGGTGTTCTCGACCGAGGACGATGGGAGAGCAAAAGTGTTGGATCGAGGTGCTTCGGGTGTGATGTCAATCACATGTTTTCGACCGAGGACGATGGGAGAGCAAAATTTTGTCACGAGGTGCTTCGGTTGTGTTGCCAATCAGGTGTTCTCGACCGAGGACGTCCCCCGCACAGCGCACACAACACAACAGCGCAACAGTTTGTTTAATTTGTCACTGCGCGAGCCAACGCCCGCAGTACGCAGTATGTGCATCGGTCCGGCACTGGTATTAAGTCCAATTCGATAACACAATAACACCAAGGCAACATCGAGGGTAAGAATGCGCGTGTCAAGTGTGATGAAAAGTCTCCCCCACACAGCGCACACAACACAACAGCGCAACGGTTTGTTGAATTTCTCACTGCGCAAGCCAGCACTCGCAGTACGAAATGTGTATAACGCTGACCCGTCGGCAATAACACCAAGACCCGGAAAGCGTCCACGTCCCGGAATGCAAAGTGTCAAGTGTTGGAAAAGTCCCCCGCACAGCGCACACAACACAACAGCGCAACAGTCCGGCACTGATATTAAGTCCAATTCGATAACACAATAACACCAAGGCAACATCGAGGGTAAGAATGCGCGTGTCAAGTGTGATGAAAAGTCTCCCCCACACAGCGCACACAACACAACAGCGCAACAGTTTGTTTAATTTCTCACTGCGCTTGCCAGCACTCGCAGTACGCAGTGTGTGCATCGGCCCGGCACTGGTATTAAGTCCAATTCGATAATATAATAACACCAAGCCAACATCAAGCACAGCACAGCACAACAGTTTGTTTTATTTCTCACCCGCAGTACGCAGTGTGTATAACATCGACAACGACGCGTACATGACTATTGAAAAAAAAAAACAACACATTCACACATTGGTCACACATCATCATCTTTACCTACGGGAAAACTGAAACTGTTGGAAAAAAGTTCAACTATTGAAAAAATGTCAACTATTGAAACAAGTAACCAACTATTGAAACAACCAACACCTTAGGCACGGCCCAAGTACAAGTACGAGTTCAATAGTAGGGTTACCCCCCATCGGAATATGACCGACACCCGGCACTGGTACCGATTGCGGTGCGTGAACATTTCCCGACCCAGCATGGTGTCTCGGCTAGTGGTACAAGTCTATCCAAGGCACCCCTATAACGATGCCCCCAGTGCGGTATATACCCATGCCGAGGCAACGTTGGTATGACCATGTTTTACACTATTGTGGGGAAAGTTGGTGAGTGAAAAGTTTGAGGCATAACTTGCGAAGCTTGTATGGATGTTCGGTAGTACGATGCCGTACGGGTGGGGTCAAGTTACTGTCGGTAGGGTCGAACGTCTATCGAATCCAGTGAGTCGGATGGCCATCCATCGGAAGGGGGTAACCCCGACGGGTGAGCGTCATACGATTCCGGTGAGCTTCGCATGTCGAACCACCCCCCTGGTGGTGGTAAGATGTGCGTACTCCAGTGTGTGGTGTCGGGTCGTGCGTTGTGAGCGTCGAAGGGGCATAAGGCGATTGTCGCTCTCCCAGTGCGGTATATACCCATGCCGAGGCAACGTTGGTATGACCATGTTTTACACTATTGTGGGGAAAGTTGGTGAGTGAAAAGTTTGAGGCATAACTTGCGAAGCTTGTATGGATGTTCGGTAGTACGATGCCGTACGGGTGGGGTCAAGTTACTGTCGGTAGGGTCGAACGTCTATCGAATCCAGTGAGTCGGATGGCCATCCATCGGAAGGGGGTAACCCCGACGGGTGAGCGTCATACGATTCCGGTGAGCTTCGCATGTCGAACCACCCCCCTGGTGGTGGTAAGATGTGCGTACTCCAGTGTGTGGTGTCGGGTCGTGCGTTGTGAGCGTCGAAGGGGCATAAGGCGATTGTCGCTCTCTCGTGTGCCATGCGAACCCTGTGCAGTACGGTGTGTCGAACATTGAAATACCTCCCATGTAAGACGATGGACGATGGGAGAGCATAAGTTTTGGATCGAGGTGCTTCGGGTGTGATGTCAATCACATGTTTTCGACCGAGGACGATGAGAGAGCATAAGTTTTGGATCGAGGTGCTTCGGGTGTGATGTCAATCACATGTTTTCGACCGAGGACGATGAGAGAGCAAAAGTTTTGGATCGAGGTGCTTCGGGTGTGATGTCAATCACCTGTTTTCGACCAAGGACGATGGGAGAGCAAAATTTTGTCTCGAGGTGCTTCGGTTGTGTTGCCAATCAGGTGTTCTCGACCGAGGACGATGGGAGAGCAAAAGTTTTGGATCGAGGTGCTTCGGGTGTGATGTCAATCACATGTTTTCGACCAAGGACGATGGGATTGCTAAAGTTTTGGATAGAGGTGCTTCGGGTGTGATGTCAATCACATGTTCTCGACCGAACACGATGGGAGAGCAAAAGTTTTGGATCGAGGTGCTTCGGGTGTGATGCCAATCACATGTTTTCGACCAAGGACGATGGGAGAGCAAAAGTTTTGGATCGAGGTGCTTCGGGTGTGATGTCAATCACATGTTTTCGACCGAGGACGATGGGAGAACAAAATTTTGTCACGAGGTGCTTTGGTTGTGTTGCCAATCAGGTGTTCTCGACCGAGGACGATGGGAGAGCAAAAGTGTTGGATCGAGGTGCTTCGGGTGTGATGTCAATCACATGTTTTCGACCGAGGACGATGGGAGAGCAAAATTTTGTCACGAGGTGCTTCGGTTGTGTTGCCAATCAGGTGTTCTCGACCGAGGACGTCCCCCGCACAGCGCACACAACACAACAGCGCAACAGTTTGTTTAATTTGTCACTGCGCGAGCCAACGCCCGCAGTACGCAGTATGTGCATCGGTCCGGCACTGGTATTAAGTCCAATTCGATAACACAATAACACCAAGGCAACATCGAGGGTAAGAATGCGCGTGTCAAGTGTGATGAAAAGTCTCCCCCACACAGCGCACACAACACAACAGCGCAACGGTTTGTTGAATTTCTCACTGCGCAAGCCAGCACTCGCAGTACGAAATGTGTATAACGCTGACCCGTCGGCAATAACACCAAGACCCGGAAAGCGTCCACGTCCCGGAATGCAAAGTGTCAAGTGTTGGAAAAGTCCCCCGCACAGCGCACACAACACAACAGCGCAACAGTCCGGCACTGATATTAAGTCCAATTCGATAACACAATAACACCAAGGCAACATCGAGGGTAAGAATGCGCGTGTCAAGTGTGATGAAAAGTCTCCCCCACACAGCGCACACAACACAACAGCGCAACAGTTTGTTTAATTTCTCACTGCGCTTGCCAGCACTCGCAGTACGCAGTGTGTGCATCGGCCCGGCACTGGTATTAAGTCCAATTCGATAATATAATAACACCAAGCCAACATCAAGCACAGCACAGCACAACAGTTTGTTTTATTTCTCACCCGCAGTACGCAGTGTGTATAACATTGACAACGACGCGTACATGACTATTGAAAAAAAAAAAAAACAACACATTCACACATTGGTCACACATCATCATCTTTACCTACGGGAAAACTGAAACTGTTGGAAAAAAGTTCAACTATTGAAAAAATGTCAACTATTGAAACAAGTAACCAACTATTGAAACAACCAACACCTTAGGCACGGCCCAAGTACAAGTACGAGTTCAATAGTAGGGTTACCCCCCATCGGAATATGACCGACACCCGGCACTGGTACCGATTGCGGTGCGTGAACATTTCCCGACCCAGCATGGTGTCTCGGCTAGTGGTACAAGTCTATCCAAGGCACCCCTATAACGATGCCCCCAGTGCGGTATATACCCATGCCGAGGCAACGTTGGTATGACCATGTTTTACACTATTGTGGGGAAAGTTGGTGAGTGAAAAGTTTGAGGCATAACTTGCGAAGCTTGTATGGATGTTCGGTAGTACGATGCCGTACGGGTGGGGTCAAGTTACTGTCGGTAGGGTCGAACGTCTATCGAATCCAGTGAGTCGGATGGCCATCCATCGGAAGGGGGTAACCCCGACGGGTGAGCGTCATACGATTCCGGTGAGCTTCGCATGTCGAACCACCCCCCTGGTGGTGGTAAGATGTGCGTACTCCAGTGTGTGGTGTCGGGTCGTGCGTTGTGAGCGTCGAAGGGGCATAAGGCGATTGTCGCTCTCTCGTGTGCCATGCGAACCCTGTGCAGTACGGTGTGTCGAACATTGAAATACCTCCCATGTAAGACGATGGACGATGGGAGAGCATAAGTTTTGGATCGAGGTGCTTCGGGTGTGATGTCAATCACATGTTTTCGACCGAGGACGATGGGAGAGCAAAAGTTTTGGATCGAGGTGCTTCGGGTGTGTTGCCAATCAGGTGTTCTCGACCGAGGACGATGGGAGAGCAAAAGTTTTGGATCGAGGAGCTTCGGGTGTGATGCCAATCACATGTTTTCGACCAAGGACGATGGGAGAGCAAAAGTTTTGGATCGAGGTGCTTCGGGTGTGATGTCAATCACATGTTTTCGACCGAGGACGATGGGAGAACAAAATTTTGTCTCGAGGTGCTTCGGTTGTGTTGCCAATCAGGTGTTCTCGACCGAGGACGATGGGAGAGCATAAGTTTTGGATCGAGGTGCTTCGGGTGTGATGTCAATCACATGTTTTCGACCGAGGACGATGAGAGAGCAAAAGTTTTGGATCGAGGTGCTTCGGGTGTGATGTCAATCACCTGTTTTCGACCAAGGACGATGGGAGAGCAAAATTTTGTCTCGAGGTGCTTCGGTTGTGTTGCCAATCAGGTGTTCTCGACCGAGGACGATGGGAGAGCAAAAGTTTTGGATCGAGGTGCTTCGGGTGTGATGTCAATCACATGTTTTCGACCGAGGACGATGAGAGAGCAAAAGTTTTGGATCGAGGTGCTTCGGGTGTGATGTCAATCACATGTTTTCGACCAAGGACGATGGGATTGCTAAAGTTTTGGATCGAGGTGCTTCGGGTGTGATGTCAATCACATGTTCTCGACCGAACACGATGGGAGAGCAAAAGTTTTGGATCGAGGTGCTTCGGGTGTGATGCCAATCACATGTTTTCGACCAAGGACGATGGGAGAGCAAAAGTTTTGGATCGAGGTGCTTCGGGTGTGATGTCAATCACATGTTTTCGACCGAGGACGATGGGAGAACAAAATTTTGTCACGAGGTGCTTTGGTTGTGTTGCCAATCAGGTGTTCTCGACCGAGGACGATGGGAGAGCAAAAGTGTTGGATCGAGGTGCTTCGGGTGTGATGTCAATCACATGTTTTCGACCGAGGACGATGGGAGAGCAAAATTTTGTCACGAGGTGCTTCGGTTGTGTTGCCAATCAGGTGTTCTCGACCGAGGACGTCCCCCGCACAGCGCACACAACACAACAGCGCAACAGTTTGTTTAATTTGTCACTGCGCGAGCCAACGCCCGCAGTACGCAGTATGTGCATCGGTCCGGCACTGGTATTAAGTCCAATTCGATAACACAATAACACCAAGGCAACATCGAGGGTAAGAATGCGCGTGTCAAGTGTGATGAAAAGTCTCCCCCACACAGCGCACACAACACAACAGCGCAACGGTTTGTTGAATTTCTCACTGCGCAAGCCAGCACTCGCAGTACGAAATGTGTATAACGCTGACCCGTCGGCAATAACACCAAGACCCGGAAAGCGTCCACGTCCCGGAATGCAAAGTGTCAAGTGTTGGAAAAGTCCCCCGCACAGCGCACACAACACAACAGCGCAACAGTCCGGCACTGATATTAAGTCCAATTCGATAACACAATAACACCAAGGCAACATCGAGGGTAAGAATGCGCGTGTCAAGTGTGATGAAAAGTCTCCCCCACACAGCGCACACAACACAACAGCGCAACAGTTTGTTTAATTTCTCACTGCGCTTGCCAGCACTCGCAGTACGCAGTGTGTGCATCGGCCCGGCACTGGTATTAAGTCCAATTCGATAATATAATAACACCAAGCCAACATCAAGCACAGCACAGCACAACAGTTTGTTTTATTTCTCACCCGCAGTACGCAGTGTGTATAACATCGACAACGACGCGTACATGACTATTGAAAAAAAAAAACAACACATTCACACATTGGTCACACATCATCATCTTTACCTACGGGAAAACTGAAACTGTTGGAAAAAAGTTCAACTATTGAAAAAATGTCAACTATTGAAACAAGTAACCAACTATTGAAACAACCAACACCTTAGGCACGGCCCAAGTACAAGTACGAGTTCAATAGTAGGGTTACCCCCCATCGGAATATGACCGACACCCGGCACTGGTACCGATTGCGGTGCGTGAACATTTCCCGACCCAGCATGGTGTCTCGGCTAGTGGTACAAGTCTATCCAAGGCACCCCTATAACGATGCCCCCAGTGCGGTATATACCCATGCCGAGGCAACGTTGGTATGACCATGTTTTACACTATTGTGGGGAAAGTTGGTGAGTGAAAAGTTTGAGGCATAACTTGCGAAGCTTGTATGGATGTTCGGTAGTACGATGCCGTACGGGTGGGGTCAAGTTACTGTCGGTAGGGTCGAACGTCTATCGAATCCAGTGAGTCGGATGGCCATCCATCGGAAGGGGGTAACCCCGACGGGTGAGCGTCATACGATTCCGGTGAGCTTCGCATGTCGAACCACCCCCCTGGTGGTGGTAAGATGTGCGTACTCCAGTGTGTGGTGTCGGGTCGTGCGTTGTGAGCGTCGAAGGGGCATAAGGCGATTGTCGCTCTCCCAGTGCGGTATATACCCATGCCGAGGCAACGTTGGTATGACCATGTTTTACACTATTGTGGGGAAAGTTGGTGAGTGAAAAGTTTGAGGCATAACTTGCGAAGCTTGTATGGATGTTCGGTAGTACGATGCCGTACGGGTGGGGTCAAGTTACTGTCGGTAGGGTCGAACGTCTATCGAATCCAGTGAGTCGGATGGCCATCCATCGGAAGGGGGTAACCCCGACGGGTGAGCGTCATACGATTCCGGTGAGCTTCGCATGTCGAACCACCCCCCTGGTGGTGGTAAGATGTGCGTACTCCAGTGTGTGGTGTCGGGTCGTGCGTTGTGAGCGTCGAAGGGGCATAAGGCGATTGTCGCTCTCTCGTGTGCCATGCGAACCCTGTGCAGTACGGTGTGTCGAACATTGAAATACCTCCCATGTAAGACGATGGACGATGGGAGAGCATAAGTTTTGGATCGAGGTGCTTCGGGTGTGATGTCAATCACATGTTTTCGACCGAGGACGATGAGAGAGCATAAGTTTTGGATCGAGGTGCTTCGGGTGTGATGTCAATCACATGTTTTCGACCGAGGACGATGAGAGAGCAAAAGTTTTGGATCGAGGTGCTTCGGGTGTGATGTCAATCACCTGTTTTCGACCAAGGACGATGGGAGAGCAAAATTTTGTCTCGAGGTGCTTCGGTTGTGTTGCCAATCAGGTGTTCTCGACCGAGGACGATGGGAGAGCAAAAGTTTTGGATCGAGGTGCTTCGGGTGTGATGTCAATCACATGTTTTCGACCAAGGACGATGGGATTGCTAAAGTTTTGGATAGAGGTGCTTCGGGTGTGATGTCAATCACATGTTCTCGACCGAACACGATGGGAGAGCAAAAGTTTTGGATCGAGGTGCTTCGGGTGTGATGCCAATCACATGTTTTCGACCAAGGACGATGGGAGAGCAAAAGTTTTGGATCACATGTTTTCGACCGAGGACGATGAGAGAGCAAAAGTTTTGGATCGAGGTGCTTCGGGTGTGATGTCAATCACATGTTTTCGACCAAGGACGATGGGATTGCTAAAGTTTTGGATCGAGGTGCTTCGGGTGTGATGTCAATCACATGTTCTCGACCGAACACGATGGGAGAGCAAAAGTTTTGGATCGAGGTGCTTCGGGTGTGATGCCAATCACATGTTTTCGACCAAGGACGATGGGAGAGCAAAAGTGTTGGATCGAGGTGCTTCGGGTGTGATGTCAATCACATGTTTTCGACCGAGGACGATGGGAGAGCAAAATTTTGTCACGAGGTGCTTCGGTTGTGTTGCCAATCAGGTGTTCTCGACCGAGGACGTCCCCCGCACAGCGCACACAACACAACAGCGCAACAGTTTGTTTAATTTGTCACTGCGCGAGCCAACGCCCGCAGTACGCAGTATGTGCATCGGTCCGGCACTGGTATTAAGTCCAATTCGATAACACAATAACACCAAGGCAACATCGAGGGTAAGAATGCGCGTGTCAAGTGTGATGAAAAGTCTCCCCCACACAGCGCACACAACACAACAGCGCAACGGTTTGTTGAATTTCTCACTGCGCAAGCCAGCACTCGCAGTACGAAATGTGTATAACGCTGACCCGTCGGCAATAACACCAAGACCCGGAAAGCGTCCACGTCCCGGAATGCAAAGTGTCAAGTGTTGGAAAAGTCCCCCGCACAGCGCACACAACACAACAGCGCAACAGTCCGGCACTGATATTAAGTCCAATTCGATAACACAATAACACCAAGGCAACATCGAGGGTAAGAATGCGCGTGTCAAGTGTGATGAAAAGTCTCCCCCACACAGCGCACACAACACAACAGCGCAACAGTTTGTTTAATTTCTCACTGCGCTTGCCAGCACTCGCAGTACGCAGTGTGTGCATCGGCCCGGCACTGGTATTAAGTCCAATTCGATAATATAATAACACCAAGCCAACATCAAGCACAGCACAGCACAACAGTTTGTTTTATTTCTCACCCGCAGTACGCAGTGTGTATAACATTGACAACGACGCGTACATGACTATTGAAAAAAAAAAAAAACAACACATTCACACATTGGTCACACATCATCATCTTTACCTACGGGAAAACTGAAACTGTTGGAAAAAAGTTCAACTATTGAAAAAATGTCAACTATTGAAACAAGTAACCAACTATTGAAACAACCAACACCTTAGGCACGGCCCAAGTACAAGTACGAGTTCAATAGTAGGGTTACCCCCCATCGGAATATGACCGACACCCGGCACTGGTACCGATTGCGGTGCGTGAACATTTCCCGACCCAGCATGGTGTCTCGGCTAGTGGTACAAGTCTATCCAAGGCACCCCTATAACGATGCCCCCAGTGCGGTATATACCCATGCCGAGGCAACGTTGGTATGACCATGTTTTACACTATTGTGGGGAAAGTTGGTGAGTGAAAAGTTTGAGGCATAACTTGCGAAGCTTGTATGGATGTTCGGTAGTACGATGCCGTACGGGTGGGGTCAAGTTACTGTCGGTAGGGTCGAACGTCTATCGAATCCAGTGAGTCGGATGGCCATCCATCGGAAGGGGGTAACCCCGACGGGTGAGCGTCATACGATTCCGGTGAGCTTCGCATGTCGAACCACCCCCCTGGTGGTGGTAAGATGTGCGTACTCCAGTGTGTGGTGTCGGGTCGTGCGTTGTGAGCGTCGAAGGGGCATAAGGCGATTGTCGCTCTCTCGTGTGCCATGCGAACCCTGTGCAGTACGGTGTGTCGAACATTGAAATACCTCCCATGTAAGACGATGGACGATGGGAGAGCATAAGTTTTGGATCGAGGTGCTTCGGGTGTGATGTCAATCACATGTTTTCGACCGAGGACGATGGGAGAGCAAAAGTTTTGGATCGAGGTGCTTCGGGTGTGTTGCCAATCAGGTGTTCTCGACCGAGGACGATGGGAGAGCAAAAGTTTTGGATCGAGGAGCTTCGGGTGTGATGCCAATCACATGTTTTCGACCAAGGACGATGGGAGAGCAAAAGTTTTGGATCGAGGTGCTTCGGGTGTGATGTCAATCACATGTTTTCGACCGAGGACGATGGGAGAACAAAATTTTGTCTCGAGGTGCTTCGGTTGTGTTGCCAATCAGGTGTTCTCGACCGAGGACGATGGGAGAGCAAAAGTTTTGGATCGAGGTGCTTCGGGTGTGATGTCAATCACATGTTTTCGACCGAGGACGATGGGAGAGCAAAATCTTTGGACCGAGGTGCTTCGGGTGTGATGTCAATCACCTGTTTTCGACCAAGGACGATGGGAGAGCAAAATTTTGTCTCGAGGTGCTTCGGTTGTGTTGCCAATCAGGTGTTCTCGACCGAGGACGATGGGAGAGCAAAAGTTTTGGATCGAGGTGCTTCGGGTGTGATGTCAATCACATGTTTTCGACCGAGGACGATGAGAGAGCAAAAGTTTTGGATCGAGGTGCTTCGGGTGTGATGTCAATCACATGTTTTCGACCAAGGACGATGGGATTGCTAAAGTTTTGGATCGAGGTGCTTCGGGTGTGATGTCAATCACATGTTCTCGACCGAACACGATGGGAGAGCAAAAGTTTTGGATCGAGGTGCTTCGGGTGTGATGCAAATCACATGTTTTCGACCAAGGACGATGGGAGAGCAAAAGTTTTGGATCGAGGTGCTTCGGGTGTGATGTCAATCACATGTTTTCGACCGAGGACGATGGGAGAACAAAATTTTGTCACGAGGTGCTTTGGTTGTGTTGCCAATCAGGTGTTCTCGACCGAGGACGATGGGAGAGCAAAAGTGTTGGATCGAGGTGCTTCGGGTGTGATGTCAATCACATGTTTTCGACCGAGGACGATGGGAGAGCAAAATTTTGTCACGAGGTGCTTCGGTTGTGTTGCCAATCAGGTGTTCTCGACCGAGGACGTCCCCCGCACAGCGCACACAACACAACAGCGCAACAGTTTGTTTAATTTGTCACTGCGCGAGCCAACGCCCGCAGTACGCAGTATGTGCATCGGTCCGGCACTGGTATTAAGTCCAATTCGATAACACAATAACACCAAGGCAACATCGAGGGTAAGAATGCGCGTGTCAAGTGTGATGAAAAGTCTCCCCCACACAGCGCACACAACACAACAGCGCAACGGTTTGTTGAATTTCTCACTGCGCAAGCCAGCACTCGCAGTACGAAATGTGTATAACGCTGACCCGTCGGCAATAACACCAAGACCCGGAAAGCGTCCACGTCCCGGAATGCAAAGTGTCAAGTGTTGGAAAAGTCCCCCGCACAGCGCACACAACACAACAGCGCAACAGTCCGGCACTGATATTAAGTCCAATTCGATAACACAATAACACCAAGGCAACATCGAGGGTAAGAATGCGCGTGTCAAGTGTGATGAAAAGTCTCCCCCACACAGCGCACACAACACAACAGCGCAACAGTTTGTTTAATTTCTCACTGCGCTTGCCAGCACTCGCAGTACGCAGTGTGTGCATCGGCCCGGCACTGGTATTAAGTCCAATTCGATAATATAATAACACCAAGCCAACATCAAGCACAGCACAGCACAACAGTTTGTTTTATTTCTCACCCGCAGTACGCAGTGTGTATAACATTGACAACGACGCGTACATGACTATTGAAAAAAAAAAAAAACAACACATTCACACATTGGTCACACATCATCATCTTTACCTACGGGAAAACTGAAACTGTTGGAAAAAAGTTCAACTATTGAAAAAATGTCAACTATTGAAACAAGTAACCAACTATTGAAACAACCAACACCTTAGGCACGGCCCAAGTACAAGTACGAGTTCAATAGTAGGGTTACCCCCCATCGGAATATGACCGACACCCGGCACTGGTACCGATTGCGGTGCGTGAACATTTCCCGACCCAGCATGGTGTCTCGGCTAGTGGTACAAGTCTATCCAAGGCACCCCTATAACGATGCCCCCAGTGCGGTATATACCCATGCCGAGGCAACGTTGGTATGACCATGTTTTACACTATTGTGGGGAAAGTTGGTGAGTGAAAAGTTTGAGGCATAACTTGCGAAGCTTGTATGGATGTTCGGTAGTACGATGCCGTACGGGTGGGGTCAAGTTACTGTCGGTAGGGTCGAACGTCTATCGAATCCAGTGAGTCGGATGGCCATCCATCGGAAGGGGGTAACCCCGACGGGTGAGCGTCATACGATTCCGGTGAGCTTCGCATGTCGAACCACCCCCCTGGTGGTGGTAAGATGTGCGTACTCCAGTGTGTGGTGTCGGGTCGTGCGTTGTGAGCGTCGAAGGGGCATAAGGCGATTGTCGCTCTCCCAGTGCGGTATATACCCATGCCGAGGCAACGTTGGTATGACCATGTTTTACACTATTGTGGGGAAAGTTGGTGAGTGAAAAGTTTGAGGCATAACTTGCGAAGCTTGTATGGATGTTCGGTAGTACGATGCCGTACGGGTGGGGTCAAGTTACTGTCGGTAGGGTCGAACGTCTATCGAATCCAGTGAGTCGGATGGCCATCCATCGGAAGGGGGTAACCCCGACGGGTGAGCGTCATACGATTCCGGTGAGCTTCGCATGTCGAACCACCCCCCTGGTGGTGGTAAGATGTGCGTACTCCAGTGTGTGGTGTCGGGTCGTGCGTTGTGAGCGTCGAAGGGGCATAAGGCGATTGTCGCTCTCTCGTGTGCCATGCGAACCCTGTGCAGTACGGTGTGTCGAACATTGAAATACCTCCCATGTAAGACGATGGACGATGGGAGAGCATAAGTTTTGGATCGAGGTGCTTCGGGTGTGATGCCAATCACATGTTTTCGACCAAGGACGATGGGAGAGCATAAGTTTTGGATCGAGGTGCTTCGGGTGTGATGTCAATCACATGTTTTCGACCGAGGACGATGAGAGAGCAAAAGTTTTGGATCGAGGTGCTTCGGGTGTGATGTCAATCACCTGTTTTCGACCAAGGACGATGGGAGAGCAAAATTTTGTCTCGAGGTGCTTCGGTTGTGTTGCCAATCAGGTGTTCTCGACCGAGGACGATGGGAGAGCAAAAGTTTTGGATCGAGGTGCTTCGGGTGTGATGTCAATCACATGTTTTCGACCGAGGACGATGAGAGAGCAAAAGTTTTGGATCGAGGTGCTTCGGGTGTGATGTCAATCACATGTTTTCGACCAAGGACGATGGGATTGCTAAAGTTTTGGATCGAGGTGCTTCGGGTGTGATGTCAATCACATGTTCTCGACCGAACACGATGGGAGAGCAAAAGTTTTGGATCGAGGTGCTTCGGGTGTGATGCCAATCACATGTTTTCGACCAAGGACGATGGGAGAGCAAAAGTTTTGGATCGAGGTGCTTCGGGTGTGATGTCAATCACATGTTTTCGACCGAGGACGATGGGAGAACAAAATTTTGTCACGAGGTGCTTTGGTTGTGTTGCCAATCAGGTGTTCTCGACCGAGGACGATGGGAGAGCAAAAGTGTTGGATCGAGGTGCTTCGGGTGTGATGTCAATCACATGTTTTCGACCGAGGACGATGGGAGAGCAAAATTTTGTCACGAGGTGCTTCGGTTGTGTTGCCAATCAGGTGTTCTCGACCGAGGACGTCCCCCGCACAGCGCACACAACACAACAGCGCAACAGTTTGTTTAATTTGTCACTGCGCGAGCCAACGCCCGCAGTACGCAGTATGTGCATCGGTCCGGCACTGGTATTAAGTCCAATTCGATAACACAATAACACCAAGGCAACATCGAGGGTAAGAATGCGCGTGTCAAGTGTGATGAAAAGTCTCCCCCACACAGCGCACACAACACAACAGCGCAACGGTTTGTTGAATTTCTCACTGCGCAAGCCAGCACTCGCAGTACGAAATGTGTATAACGCTGACCCGTCGGCAATAACACCAAGACCCGGAAAGCGTCCACGTCCCGGAATGCAAAGTGTCAAGTGTTGGAAAAGTCCCCCGCACAGCGCACACAACACAACAGCGCAACAGTCCGGCACTGATATTAAGTCCAATTCGATAACACAATAACACCAAGGCAACATCGAGGGTAAGAATGCGCGTGTCAAGTGTGATGAAAAGTCTCCCCCACACAGCGCACACAACACAACAGCGCAACAGTTTGTTTAATTTCTCACTGCGCTTGCCAGCACTCGCAGTACGCAGTGTGTGCATCGGCCCGGCACTGGTATTAAGTCCAATTCGATAATATAATAACACCAAGCCAACATCAAGCACAGCACAGCACAACAGTTTGTTTTATTTCTCACCCGCAGTACGCAGTGTGTATAACATCGACAACGACGCGTACATGACTATTGAAAAAAAAAAACAACACATTCACACATTGGTCACACATCATCATCTTTACCTACGGGAAAACTGAAACTGTTGGAAAAAAGTTCAACTATTGAAAAAATGTCAACTATTGAAACAAGTAACCAACTATTGAAACAACCAACACCTTAGGCACGGCCCAAGTACAAGTACGAGTTCAATAGTAGGGTTACCCCCCATCGGAATATGACCGACACCCGGCACTGGTACCGATTGCGGTGCGTGAACATTTCCCGACCCAGCATGGTGTCTCGGCTAGTGGTACAAGTCTATCCAAGGCACCCCTATAACGATGCCCCCAGTGCGGTATATACCCATGCCGAGGCAACGTTGGTATGACCATGTTTTACACTATTGTGGGGAAAGTTGGTGAGTGAAAAGTTTGAGGCATAACTTGCGAAGCTTGTATGGATGTTCGGTAGTACGATGCCGTACGGGTGGGGTCAAGTTACTGTCGGTAGGGTCGAACGTCTATCGAATCCAGTGAGTCGGATGGCCATCCATCGGAAGGGGGTAACCCCGACGGGTGAGCGTCATACGATTCCGGTGAGCTTCGCATGTCGAACCACCCCCCTGGTGGTGGTAAGATGTGCGTACTCCAGTGTGTGGTGTCGGGTCGTGCGTTGTGAGCGTCGAAGGGGCATAAGGCGATTGTCGCTCTCCCAGTGCGGTATATACCCATGCCGAGGCAACGTTGGTATGACCATGTTTTACACTATTGTGGGGAAAGTTGGTGAGTGAAAAGTTTGAGGCATAACTTGCGAAGCTTGTATGGATGTTCGGTAGTACGATGCCGTACGGGTGGGGTCAAGTTACTGTCGGTAGGGTCGAACGTCTATCGAATCCAGTGAGTCGGATGGCCATCCATCGGAAGGGGGTAACCCCGACGGGTGAGCGTCATACGATTCCGGTGAGCTTCGCATGTCGAACCACCCCCCTGGTGGTGGTAAGATGTGCGTACTCCAGTGTGTGGTGTCGGGTCGTGCGTTGTGAGCGTCGAAGGGGCATAAGGCGATTGTCGCTCTCTCGTGTGCCATGCGAACCCTGTGCAGTACGGTGTGTCGAACATTGAAATACCTCCCATGTAAGACGATGGACGATGGGAGAGCATAAGTTTTGGATCGAGGTGCTTCGGGTGTGATGTCAATCACATGTTTTCGACCGAGGACGATGAGAGAGCATAAGTTTTGGATCGAGGTGCTTCGGGTGTGATGTCAATCACATGTTTTCGACCGAGGACGATGAGAGAGCAAAAGTTTTGGATCGAGGTGCTTCGGGTGTGATGTCAATCACCTGTTTTCGACCAAGGACGATGGGAGAGCAAAATTTTGTCTCGAGGTGCTTCGGTTGTGTTGCCAATCAGGTGTTCTCGACCGAGGACGATGGGAGAGCAAAAGTTTTGGATCGAGGTGCTTCGGGTGTGATGTCAATCACATGTTTTCGACCAAGGACGATGGGATTGCTAAAGTTTTGGATAGAGGTGCTTCGGGTGTGATGTCAATCACATGTTCTCGACCGAACACGATGGGAGAGCAAAAGTTTTGGATCGAGGTGCTTCGGGTGTGATGCCAATCACATGTTTTCGACCAAGGACGATGGGAGAGCAAAAGTTTTGGATCACATGTTTTCGACCGAGGACGATGAGAGAGCAAAAGTTTTGGATCGAGGTGCTTCGGGTGTGATGTCAATCACATGTTTTCGACCAAGGACGATGGGATTGCTAAAGTTTTGGATCGAGGTGCTTCGGGTGTGATGTCAATCACATGTTCTCGACCGAACACGATGGGAGAGCAAAAGTTTTGGATCGAGGTGCTTCGGGTGTGATGCCAATCACATGTTTTCGACCAAGGACGATGGGAGAGCAAAAGTGTTGGATCGAGGTGCTTCGGGTGTGATGTCAATCACATGTTTTCGACCGAGGACGATGGGAGAGCAAAATTTTGTCACGAGGTGCTTCGGTTGTGTTGCCAATCAGGTGTTCTCGACCGAGGACGTCCCCCGCACAGCGCACACAACACAACAGCGCAACAGTTTGTTTAATTTGTCACTGCGCGAGCCAACGCCCGCAGTACGCAGTATGTGCATCGGTCCGGCACTGGTATTAAGTCCAATTCGATAACACAATAACACCAAGGCAACATCGAGGGTAAGAATGCGCGTGTCAAGTGTGATGAAAAGTCTCCCCCACACAGCGCACACAACACAACAGCGCAACGGTTTGTTGAATTTCTCACTGCGCAAGCCAGCACTCGCAGTACGAAATGTGTATAACGCTGACCCGTCGGCAATAACACCAAGACCCGGAAAGCGTCCACGTCCCGGAATGCAAAGTGTCAAGTGTTGGAAAAGTCCCCCGCACAGCGCACACAACACAACAGCGCAACAGTCCGGCACTGATATTAAGTCCAATTCGATAACACAATAACACCAAGGCAACATCGAGGGTAAGAATGCGCGTGTCAAGTGTGATGAAAAGTCTCCCCCACACAGCGCACACAACACAACAGCGCAACAGTTTGTTTAATTTCTCACTGCGCTTGCCAGCACTCGCAGTACGCAGTGTGTGCATCGGCCCGGCACTGGTATTAAGTCCAATTCGATAATATAATAACACCAAGCCAACATCAAGCACAGCACAGCACAACAGTTTGTTTTATTTCTCACCCGCAGTACGCAGTGTGTATAACATTGACAACGACGCGTACATGACTATTGAAAAAAAAAAAAAACAACACATTCACACATTGGTCACACATCATCATCTTTACCTACGGGAAAACTGAAACTGTTGGAAAAAAGTTCAACTATTGAAAAAATGTCAACTATTGAAACAAGTAACCAACTATTGAAACAACCAACACCTTAGGCACGGCCCAAGTACAAGTACGAGTTCAATAGTAGGGTTACCCCCCATCGGAATATGACCGACACCCGGCACTGGTACCGATTGCGGTGCGTGAACATTTCCCGACCCAGCATGGTGTCTCGGCTAGTGGTACAAGTCTATCCAAGGCACCCCTATAACGATGCCCCCAGTGCGGTATATACCCATGCCGAGGCAACGTTGGTATGACCATGTTTTACACTATTGTGGGGAAAGTTGGTGAGTGAAAAGTTTGAGGCATAACTTGCGAAGCTTGTATGGATGTTCGGTAGTACGATGCCGTACGGGTGGGGTCAAGTTACTGTCGGTAGGGTCGAACGTCTATCGAATCCAGTGAGTCGGATGGCCATCCATCGGAAGGGGGTAACCCCGACGGGTGAGCGTCATACGATTCCGGTGAGCTTCGCATGTCGAACCACCCCCCTGGTGGTGGTAAGATGTGCGTACTCCAGTGTGTGGTGTCGGGTCGTGCGTTGTGAGCGTCGAAGGGGCATAAGGCGATTGTCGCTCTCTCGTGTGCCATGCGAACCCTGTGCAGTACGGTGTGTCGAACATTGAAATACCTCCCATGTAAGACGATGGACGATGGGAGAGCATAAGTTTTGGATCGAGGTGCTTCGGGTGTGATGTCAATCACATGTTTTCGACCGAGGACGATGGGAGAGCAAAAGTTTTGGATCGAGGTGCTTCGGGTGTGTTGCCAATCAGGTGTTCTCGACCGAGGACGATGGGAGAGCAAAAGTTTTGGATCGAGGAGCTTCGGGTGTGATGCCAATCACATGTTTTCGACCAAGGACGATGGGAGAGCAAAAGTTTTGGATCGAGGTGCTTCGGGTGTGATGTCAATCACATGTTTTCGACCGAGGACGATGGGAGAACAAAATTTTGTCTCGAGGTGCTTCGGTTGTGTTGCCAATCAGGTGTTCTCGACCGAGGACGATGGGAGAGCAAAAGTTTTGGATCGAGGTGCTTCGGGTGTGATGTCAATCACATGTTTTCGACCGAGGACGATGGGAGAGCAAAATCTTTGGACCGAGGTGCTTCGGGTGTGATGTCAATCACCTGTTTTCGACCAAGGACGATGGGAGAGCAAAATTTTGTCTCGAGGTGCTTCGGTTGTGTTGCCAATCAGGTGTTCTCGACCGAGGACGATGGGAGAGCAAAAGTTTTGGATCGAGGTGCTTCGGGTGTGATGTCAATCACATGTTTTCGACCGAGGACGATGAGAGAGCAAAAGTTTTGGATCGAGGTGCTTCGGGTGTGATGTCAATCACATGTTTTCGACCAAGGACGATGGGATTGCTAAAGTTTTGGATCGAGGTGCTTCGGGTGTGATGTCAATCACATGTTCTCGACCGAACACGATGGGAGAGCAAAAGTTTTGGATCGAGGTGCTTCGGGTGTGATGCAAATCACATGTTTTCGACCAAGGACGATGGGAGAGCAAAAGTTTTGGATCGAGGTGCTTCGGGTGTGATGTCAATCACATGTTTTCGACCGAGGACGATGGGAGAACAAAATTTTGTCACGAGGTGCTTTGGTTGTGTTGCCAATCAGGTGTTCTCGACCGAGGACGATGGGAGAGCAAAAGTGTTGGATCGAGGTGCTTCGGGTGTGATGTCAATCACATGTTTTCGACCGAGGACGATGGGAGAGCAAAATTTTGTCACGAGGTGCTTCGGTTGTGTTGCCAATCAGGTGTTCTCGACCGAGGACGTCCCCCGCACAGCGCACACAACACAACAGCGCAACAGTTTGTTTAATTTGTCACTGCGCGAGCCAACGCCCGCAGTACGCAGTATGTGCATCGGTCCGGCACTGGTATTAAGTCCAATTCGATAACACAATAACACCAAGGCAACATCGAGGGTAAGAATGCGCGTGTCAAGTGTGATGAAAAGTCTCCCCCACACAGCGCACACAACACAACAGCGCAACGGTTTGTTGAATTTCTCACTGCGCAAGCCAGCACTCGCAGTACGAAATGTGTATAACGCTGACCCGTCGGCAATAACACCAAGACCCGGAAAGCGTCCACGTCCCGGAATGCAAAGTGTCAAGTGTTGGAAAAGTCCCCCGCACAGCGCACACAACACAACAGCGCAACAGTCCGGCACTGATATTAAGTCCAATTCGATAACACAATAACACCAAGGCAACATCGAGGGTAAGAATGCGCGTGTCAAGTGTGATGAAAAGTCTCCCCCACACAGCGCACACAACACAACAGCGCAACAGTTTGTTTAATTTCTCACTGCGCTTGCCAGCACTCGCAGTACGCAGTGTGTGCATCGGCCCGGCACTGGTATTAAGTCCAATTCGATAATATAATAACACCAAGCCAACATCAAGCACAGCACAGCACAACAGTTTGTTTTATTTCTCACCCGCAGTACGCAGTGTGTATAACATTGACAACGACGCGTACATGACTATTGAAAAAAAAAAAAAACAACACATTCACACATTGGTCACACATCATCATCTTTACCTACGGGAAAACTGAAACTGTTGGAAAAAAGTTCAACTATTGAAAAAATGTCAACTATTGAAACAAGTAACCAACTATTGAAACAACCAACACCTTAGGCACGGCCCAAGTACAAGTACGAGTTCAATAGTAGGGTTACCCCCCATCGGAATATGACCGACACCCGGCACTGGTACCGATTGCGGTGCGTGAACATTTCCCGACCCAGCATGGTGTCTCGGCTAGTGGTACAAGTCTATCCAAGGCACCCCTATAACGATGCCCCCAGTGCGGTATATACCCATGCCGAGGCAACGTTGGTATGACCATGTTTTACACTATTGTGGGGAAAGTTGGTGAGTGAAAAGTTTGAGGCATAACTTGCGAAGCTTGTATGGATGTTCGGTAGTACGATGCCGTACGGGTGGGGTCAAGTTACTGTCGGTAGGGTCGAACGTCTATCGAATCCAGTGAGTCGGATGGCCATCCATCGGAAGGGGGTAACCCCGACGGGTGAGCGTCATACGATTCCGGTGAGCTTCGCATGTCGAACCACCCCCCTGGTGGTGGTAAGATGTGCGTACTCCAGTGTGTGGTGTCGGGTCGTGCGTTGTGAGCGTCGAAGGGGCATAAGGCGATTGTCGCTCTCCCAGTGCGGTATATACCCATGCCGAGGCAACGTTGGTATGACCATGTTTTACACTATTGTGGGGAAAGTTGGTGAGTGAAAAGTTTGAGGCATAACTTGCGAAGCTTGTATGGATGTTCGGTAGTACGATGCCGTACGGGTGGGGTCAAGTTACTGTCGGTAGGGTCGAACGTCTATCGAATCCAGTGAGTCGGATGGCCATCCATCGGAAGGGGGTAACCCCGACGGGTGAGCGTCATACGATTCCGGTGAGCTTCGCATGTCGAACCACCCCCCTGGTGGTGGTAAGATGTGCGTACTCCAGTGTGTGGTGTCGGGTCGTGCGTTGTGAGCGTCGAAGGGGCATAAGGCGATTGTCGCTCTCTCGTGTGCCATGCGAACCCTGTGCAGTACGGTGTGTCGAACATTGAAATACCTCCCATGTAAGACGATGGACGATGGGAGAGCATAAGTTTTGGATCGAGGTGCTTCGGGTGTGATGTCAATCACATGTTTTCGACCGAGGACGATGAGAGAGCAAAAGTTTTGGATCGAGGTTCTTCGGGTGTGATGTCAATCACCTGTTTTCGACCAAGGACGATGGGAGAGCAAAATTTTGTCTCGAGGTGCTTCGGTTGTGTTGCCAATCAGGTGTTCTCGACCGAGGACGATGGGAGAGCAAAAGTTTTGGATCGAGGTGCTTCGGGTGTGATGTCAATCACATGTTTTCGACCGAGGACGATGAGAGAGCAAAAGTTTTGGATCGAGGTGCTTCGGGTGTGATGTCAATCACATGTTTTCGACCAAGGACGATGGGATTGCTAAAGTTTTGGATCGAGGTGCTTCGGGTGTGATGTCAATCACATGTTCTCGACCGAACACGATGGGAGAGCAAAAGTTTTGGATCGAGGTGCTTCGGGTGTGATGCCAATCACATGTTTTCGACCAAGGACGATGGGAGAGCAAAAGTTTTGGATCGAGGTGCTTCGGGTGTGATGTCAATCACATGTTTTCGACCGAGGACGATGGGAGAACAAAATTTTGTCACGAGGTGCTTTGGTTGTGTTGCCAATCAGGTGTTCTCGACCGAGGACGATGGGAGAGCAAAAGTGTTGGATCGAGGTGCTTCGGGTGTGATGTCAATCACATGTTTTCGACCGAGGACGATGGGAGAGCAAAATTTTGTCACGAGGTGCTTCGGTTGTGTGCCAATCAGGTGTTCTCGACCGAGGACGTCCCCCGCACAGCGCACACAACACAACAGCGCAACAGTTTGTTTAATTTGTCACTGCGCGAGCCAACGCCCGCAGTACGCAGTATGTGCATCGGTCCGGCACTGGTATTAAGTCCAATTCGATAACACAATAACACCAAGGCAACATCGAGGGTAAGAATGCGCGTGTCAAGTGTGATGAAAAGTCTCCCCCACACAGTGCACACAACACAACAGCGCAACGGTTTGTTGAATTTCTCACTGCGCAAGCCAGCACTCGCAGTACGAAATGTGTATAACGCTGACCCGTCGGCAATAACACCAAGACCCGGAAAGCGTCCACGTCCCGGAATGCAAAGTGTCAAGTGTTGGAAAAGTCCCCCGCACAGCGCACACAACACAACAGCGCAACAGTCCGGCACTGATATTAAGTCCAATTCGATAACACAATAACACCAAGGCAACATCGAGGGTAAGAATGCGCGTGTCAAGTGTGATGAAAAGTCTCCCCCACACAGCGCACACAACACAACAGCGCAACAGTTTGTTTAATTTCTCACTGCGCTTGCCAGCACTCGCAGTACGCAGTGTGTGCATCGGCCCGGCACTGGTATTAAGTCCAATTCGATAATATAATAACACCAAGCCAACATCAAGCACAGCACAGCACAACAGTTTGTTTTATTTCTCACCCGCAGTACGCAGTGTGTATAACATCGACAACGACGCGTACATGACTATTGAAAAAAAAAAACAACACATTCACACATTGGTCACACATCATCATCTTTACCTACGGGAAAACTGAAACTGTTGGAAAAAAGTTCAACTATTGAAAAAATGTCAACTATTGAAACAAGTAACCAACTATTGAAACAACCAACACCTTAGGCACGGCCCAAGTACAAGTACGAGTTCAATAGTAGGGTTACCCCCCATCGGAATATGACCGACACCCGGCACTGGTACCGATTGCGGTGCGTGAACATTTCCCGACCCAGCATGGTGTCTCGGCTAGTGGTACAAGTCTATCCAAGGCACCCCTATAACGATGCCCCCAGTGCGGTATATACCCATGCCGAGGCAACGTTGGTATGACCATGTTTTACACTATTGTGGGGAAAGTTGGTGAGTGAAAAGTTTGAGGCATAACTTGCGAAGCTTGTATGGATGTTCGGTAGTACGATGCCGTACGGGTGGGGTCAAGTTACTGTCGGTAGGGTCGAACGTCTATCGAATCCAGTGAGTCGGATGGCCATCCATCGGAAGGGGGTAACCCCGACGGGTGAGCGTCATACGATTCCGGTGAGCTTCGCATGTCGAACCACCCCCCTGGTGGTGGTAAGATGTGCGTACTCCAGTGTGTGGTGTCGGGTCGTGCGTTGTGAGCGTCGAAGGGGCATAAGGCGATTGTCGCTCTCCCAGTGCGGTATATACCCATGCCGAGGCAACGTTGGTATGACCATGTTTTACACTATTGTGGGGAAAGTTGGTGAGTGAAAAGTTTGAGGCATAACTTGCGAAGCTTGTATGGATGTTCGGTAGTACGATGCCGTACGGGTGGGGTCAAGTTACTGTCGGTAGGGTCGAACGTCTATCGAATCCAGTGAGTCGGATGGCCATCCATCGGAAGGGGGTAACCCCGACGGGTGAGCGTCATACGATTCCGGTGAGCTTCGCATGTCGAACCACCCCCCTGGTGGTGGTAAGATGTGCGTACTCCAGTGTGTGGTGTCGGGTCGTGCGTTGTGAGCGTCGAAGGGGCATAAGGCGATTGTCGCTCTCTCGTGTGCCATGCGAACCCTGTGCAGTACGGTGTGTCGAACATTGAAATACCTCCCATGTAAGACGATGGACGATGGGAGAGCATAAGTTTTGGATCGAGGTGCTTCGGGTGTGATGTCAATCACATGTTTTCGACCGAGGACGATGAGAGAGCAAAAGTTTTGGATCGAGGTGCTTCGGGTGTGATGTCAATCACCTGTTTTCGACCAAGGACGATGGGAGAGCAAAATTTTGTCTCGAGGTGCTTCGGTTGTGTTGCCAATCAGGTGTTCTCGACCGAGGACGATGGGAGAGCAAAAGTTTTGGATCGAGGTGCTTCGGGTGTGATGTCAATCACATGTTTTCGACCGAGGACGATGAGAGAGCAAAAGTTTTGGATCGAGGTGCTTCGGGTGTGATGTCAATCACATGTTTTCGACCAAGGACGATGGGATTGCTAAAGTTTTGGATCGAGGTGCTTCGGGTGTGATGTCAATCACATGTTCTCGACCGAACACGATGGGAGAGCAAAAGTTTTGGATCGAGGTGCTTCGGGTGTGATGCCAATCACATGTTTTCGACCAAGGACGATGGGAGAGCAAAAGTTTTGGATCGAGGTGCTTCGGGTGTGATGTCAATCACATGTTTTCGACCGAGGACGATGGGAGAACAAAATTTTGTCACGAGGTGCTTTGGTTGTGTTGCCAATCAGGTGTTCTCGACCGAGGACGATGGGAGAGCAAAAGTGTTGGATCGAGGTGCTTCGGGTGTGATGTCAATCACATGTTTTCGACCGAGGACGATGGGAGAGCAAAATTTTGTCACGAGGTGCTTCGGTTGTGTTGCCAATCAGGTGTTCTCGACCGAGGACGTCCCCCGCACAGCGCACACAACACAACAGCGCAACAGTTTGTTTAATTTGTCACTGCGCGAGCCAACGCCCGCAGTACGCAGTATGTGCATCGGTCCGGCACTGGTATTAAGTCCAATTCGATAACACAATAACACCAAGGCAACATCGAGGGTAAGAATGCGCGTGTCAAGTGTGATGAAAAGTCTCCCCCACACAGCGCACACAACACAACAGCGCAACGGTTTGTTGAATTTCTCACTGCGCAAGCCAGCACTCGCAGTACGAAATGTGTATAACGCTGACCCGTCGGCAATAACACCAAGACCCGGAAAGCGTCCACGTCCCGGAATGCAAAGTGTCAAGTGTTGGAAAAGTCCCCCGCACAGCGCACACAACACAACAGCGCAACAGTCCGGCACTGATATTAAGTCCAATTCGATAACACAATAACACCAAGGCAACATCGAGGGTAAGAATGCGCGTGTCAAGTGTGATGAAAAGTCTCCCCCACACAGCGCACACAACACAACAGCGCAACAGTTTGTTTAATTTCTCACTGCGCTTGCCAGCACTCGCAGTACGCAGTGTGTGCATCGGCCCGGCACTGGTATTAAGTCCAATTCGATAATATAATAACACCAAGCCAACATCAAGCACAGCACAGCACAACAGTTTGTTTTATTTCTCACCCGCAGTACGCAGTGTGTATAACATCGACAACGACGCGTACATGACTATTGAAAAAAAAAAAACAACACATTCACACATTGGTCACACATCATCATCTTTACCTACGGGAAAACTGAAACTGTTGGAAAAAAGTTCAACTATTGAAAAAATGTCAACTATTGAAACAAGTAACCAACTATTGAAACAACCAACACCTTAGGCACGGCCCAAGTACAAGTACGAGTTCAATAGTAGGGTTACCCCCCATCGGAATATGACCGACACCCGGCACTGGTACCGATTGCGGTGCGTGAACATTTCCCGACCCAGCATGGTGTCTCGGCTAGTGGTACAAGTCTATCCAAGGCACCCCTATAACGATGCCCCCAGTGCGGTATATACCCATGCCGAGGCAACGTTGGTATGACCATGTTTTACACTATTGTGGGGAAAGTTGGTGAGTGAAAAGTTTGAGGCATAACTTGCGAAGCTTGTATGGATGTTCGGTAGTACGATGCCGTACGGGTGGGGTCAAGTTACTGTCGGTAGGGTCGAACGTCTATCGAATCCAGTGAGTCGGATGGCCATCCATCGGAAGGGGGTAACCCCGACGGGTGAGCGTCATACGATTCCGGTGAGCTTCGCATGTCGAACCACCCCCCTGGTGGTGGTAAGATGTGCGTACTCCAGTGTGTGGTGTCGGGTCGTGCGTTGTGAGCGTCGAAGGGGCATAAGGCGATTGTCGCTCTCCCAGTGCGGTATATACCCATGCCGAGGCAACGTTGGTATGACCATGTTTTACACTATTGTGGGGAAAGTTGGTGAGTGAAAAGTTTGAGGCATAACTTGCGAAGCTTGTATGGATGTTCGGTAGTACGATGCCGTACGGGTGGGGTCAAGTTACTGTCGGTAGGGTCGAACGTCTATCGAATCCAGTGAGTCGGATGGCCATCCATCGGAAGGGGGTAACCCCGACGGGTGAGCGTCATACGATTCCGGTGAGCTTCGCATGTCGAACCACCCCCCTGGTGGTGGTAAGATGTGCGTACTCCAGTGTGTGGTGTCGGGTCGTGCGTTGTGAGCGTCGAAGGGGCATAAGGCGATTGTCGCTCTCTCGTGTGCCATGCGAACCCTGTGCAGTACGGTGTGTCGAACATTGAAATACCTCCCATGTAAGACGATGGACGATGGGAGAGCATAAGTTTTGGATCGAGGTGCTTCGGGTGTGATGTCAATCACATGTTTTCGACCGAGGACGATGAGAGAGCATAAGTTTTGGATCGAGGTGCTTCGGGTGTGATGTCAATCACATGTTTTCGACCGAGGACGATGAGAGAGCAAAAGTTTTGGATCGAGGTGCTTCGGGTGTGATGTCAATCACCTGTTTTCGACCAAGGACGATGGGAGAGCAAAATTTTGTCTCGAGGTGCTTCGGTTGTGTTGCCAATCAGGTGTTCTCGACCGAGGACGATGGGAGAGCAAAAGTTTTGGATCGAGGTGCTTCGGGTGTGATGTCAATCACATGTTTTCGACCAAGGACGATGGGATTGCTAAAGTTTTGGATCGAGGTGCTTCGGGTGTGATGTCAATCACATGTTCTCGACCGAACACGATGGGAGAGCAAAAGTTTTGGATCGAGGTGCTTCGGGTGTGATGCCAATCACATGTTTTCGACCAAGGACGATGGGAGAGCAAAAGTTTTGGATCGAGGTGCTTCGGGTGTGATGTCAATCACATGTTTTCGACCGAGGACGATGGGAGAACAAAATTTTGTCACGAGGTGCTTTGGTTGTGTTGCCAATCAGGTGTTCTCGACCGAGGACGATGGGAGAGCAAAAGTGTTGGATCGAGGTGCTTCGGGTGTGATGTCAATCACATGTTTTCGACCGAGGACGATGGGAGAGCAAAATTTTGTCACGAGGTGCTTCGGTTGTGTTGCCAATCAGGTGTTCTCGACCGAGGACGTCCCCCGCACAGCGCACACAACACAACAGCGCAACAGTTTGTTTAATTTGTCACTGCGCGAGCCAACGCCCGCAGTACGCAGTATGTGCATCGGTCCGGCACTGGTATTAAGTCCAATTCGATAACACAATAACACCAAGGCAACATCGAGGGTAAGAATGCGCGTGTCAAGTGTGATGAAAAGTCTCCCCCACACAGCGCACACAACACAACAGCGCAACGGTTTGTTGAATTTCTCACTGCGCAAGCCAGCACTCGCAGTACGAAATGTGTATAACGCTGACCCGTCGGCAATAACACCAAGACCCGGAAAGCGTCCACGTCCCGGAATGCAAAGTGTCAAGTGTTGGAAAAGTCCCCCGCACAGCGCACACAACACAACAGCGCAACAGTCCGGCACTGATATTAAGTCCAATTCGATAACACAATAACACCAAGGCAACATCGAGGGTAAGAATGCGCGTGTCAAGTGTGATGAAAAGTCTCCCCCACACAGCGCACACAACACAACAGCGCAACAGTTTGTTTAATTTCTCACTGCGCTTGCCAGCACTCGCAGTACGCAGTGTGTGCATCGGCCCGGCACTGGTATTAAGTCCAATTCGATAATATAATAACACCAAGCCAACATCAAGCACAGCACAGCACAACAGTTTGTTTTATTTCTCACCCGCAGTACGCAGTGTGTATAACATTGACAACGACGCGTACATGACTATTGAAAAAAAAAAAAACAACACATTCACACATTGGTCACACATCATCATCTTTACCTACGGAAAAACTGAAACTGTTGGAAAAAAGTTCAACTATTGAAAAAATGTCAACTATTGAAACAAGTAACCAACTATTGAAACAACCAACACCTTAGGCACGGCCCAAGTACAAGTACGAGTTCAATAGTAGGGTTACCCCCCATCGGAATATGACCGACACCCGGCACTGGTACCGATTGCGGTGCGTGAACATTTCCCGACCCAGCATGGTGTCTCGGCTAGTGGTACAAGTCTATCCAAGGCACCCCTATAACGATGCCCCCAGTGCGGTATATACCCATGCCGAGGCAACGTTGGTATGACCATGTTTTACACTATTGTGGGGAAAGTTGGTGAGTGAAAAGTTTGAGGCATAACTTGCGAAGCTTGTATGGATGTTCGGTAGTACGATGCCGTACGGGTGGGGTCAAGTTACTGTCGGTAGGGTCGAACGTCTATCGAATCCAGTGAGTCGGATGGCCATCCATCGGAAGGGGGTAACCCCGACGGGTGAGCGTCATACGATTCCGGTGAGCTTCGCATGTCGAACCACCCCCCTGGTGGTGGTAAGATGTGCGTACTCCAGTGTGTGGTGTCGGGTCGTGCGTTGTGAGCGTCGAAGGGGCATAAGGCGATTGTCGCTCTCTCGTGTGCCATGCGAACCCTGTGCAGTACGGTGTGTCGAACATTGAAATACCTCCCATGTAAGACGATGGACGATGGGAGAGCATAAGTTTTGGATCGAGGTGCTTCGGGTGTGATGTCAATCACATGTTTTCGACCGAGGACGATGGGAGAGCAAAAGTTTTGGATCGAGGTGCTTCGGGTGTGTTGCCAATCAGGTGTTCTCGACCGAGGACGATGGGAGAGCAAAAGTTTTGGATCGAGGAGCTTCGGGTGTGATGCCAATCACATGTTTTCGACCAAGGACGATGGGAGAGCAAAAGTTTTGGATCGAGGTGCTTCGGGTGTGATGTCAATCACATGTTTTCGACCGAGGACGATGGGAGAGCAAAAGTTTTGGATCGAGGTGCTTCGGGTGTGTTGCCAATCAGGTGTTCTCGACCGAGGACGATGGGAGAGCAAAAGTTTTGGATCGAGGAGCTTCGGGTGTGATGCCAATCACATGTTTTCGACCAAGGACGATGGGAGAGCAAAAGTTTTGGATCGAGGTGCTTCGGGTGTGATGTCAATCACATGTTTTCGACCGAGGACGATGGGAGAACAAAATTTTGTCTCGAGGTGCTTCGGTTGTGTTGCCAATCAGGTGTTCTCGACCGAGGACGATGGGAGAGCAAAAGTTTTGGATCGAGGTGCTTCGGGTGTGATGTCAATCACATGTTTTCGACCGAGGACGATGGGAGAGCAAAATCTTTGGACCGAGGTGCTTCGGGTGTGATGTCAATCACCTGTTTTCGACCAAGGACGATGGGAGAGCAAAATTTTGTCTCGAGGTGCTTCGGTTGTGTTGCCAATCAGGTGTTCTCGACCGAGGACGATGGGAGAGCAAAAGTTTTGGATCGAGGTGCTTCGGGTGTGATGTCAATCACATGTTTTCGACCGAGGACGATGAGAGAGCAAAAGTTTTGGATCGAGGTGCTTCGGGTGTGATGTCAATCACATGTTTTCGACCAAGGACGATGGGATTGCTAAAGTTTTGGATCGAGGTGCTTCGGGTGTGATGTCAATCACATGTTTTCGACCAAGGACGATGGGATTGCTAAAGTTTTGGATCGAGGTGCTTCGGGTGTGATGTCAATCACATGTTCTCGACCGAACACGATGGGAGAGCAAAAGTTTTGGATCGAGGTGCTTCGGGTGTGATGCCAATCACATGTTTTCGACCAAGGACGATGGGAGAGCAAAAGTTTTGGATCGAGGTGCTTCGGGTGTGATGTCAATCACATGTTTTCGACCGAGGACGATGGGAGAACAAAATTTTGTCACGAGGTGCTTTGGTTGTGTTGCCAATCAGGTGTTCTCGACCGAGGACGATGGGAGAGCAAAAGTGTTGGATCGAGGTGCTTCGGGTGTGATGTCAATCACATGTTTTCGACCGAGGACGATGGGAGAGCAAAATTTTGTCACGAGGTGCTTCGGTTGTGTGCCAATCAGGTGTTCTCGACCGAGGACGTCCCCCGCACAGCGCACACAACACAACAGCGCAACAGTTTGTTTAATTTGTCACTGCGCGAGCCAACGCCCGCAGTACGCAGTATGTGCATCGGTCCGGCACTGGTATTAAGTCCAATTCGATAACACAATAACACCAAGGCAACATCGAGGGTAAGAATGCGCGTGTCAAGTGTGATGAAAAGTCTCCCCCACACAGTGCACACAACACAACAGCGCAACGGTTTGTTGAATTTCTCACTGCGCAAGCCAGCACTCGCAGTACGAAATGTGTATAACGCTGACCCGTCGGCAATAACACCAAGACCCGGAAAGCGTCCACGTCCCGGAATGCAAAGTGTCAAGTGTTGGAAAAGTCCCCCGCACAGCGCACACAACACAACAGCGCAACAGTCCGGCACTGATATTAAGTCCAATTCGATAACACAATAACACCAAGGCAACATCGAGGGTAAGAATGCGCGTGTCAAGTGTGATGAAAAGTCTCCCCCACACAGCGCACACAACACAACAGCGCAACAGTTTGTTTAATTTCTCACTGCGCTTGCCAGCACTCGCAGTACGCAGTGTGTGCATCGGCCCGGCACTGGTATTAAGTCCAATTCGATAATATAATAACACCAAGCCAACATCAAGCACAGCACAGCACAACAGTTTGTTTTATTTCTCACCCGCAGTACGCAGTGTGTATAACATCGACAACGACGCGTACATGACTATTGAAAAAAAAAAACAACACATTCACACATTGGTCACACATCATCATCTTTACCTACGGGAAAACTGAAACTGTTGGAAAAAAGTTCAACTATTGAAAAAATGTCAACTATTGAAACAAGTAACCAACTATTGAAACAACCAACACCTTAGGCACGGCCCAAGTACAAGTACGAGTTCAATAGTAGGGTTACCCCCCATCGGAATATGACCGACACCCGGCACTGGTACCGATTGCGGTGCGTGAACATTTCCCGACCCAGCATGGTGTCTCGGCTAGTGGTACAAGTCTATCCAAGGCACCCCTATAACGATGCCCCCAGTGCGGTATATACCCATGCCGAGGCAACGTTGGTATGACCATGTTTTACACTATTGTGGGGAAAGTTGGTGAGTGAAAAGTTTGAGGCATAACTTGCGAAGCTTGTATGGATGTTCGGTAGTACGATGCCGTACGGGTGGGGTCAAGTTACTGTCGGTAGGGTCGAACGTCTATCGAATCCAGTGAGTCGGATGGCCATCCATCGGAAGGGGGTAACCCCGACGGGTGAGCGTCATACGATTCCGGTGAGCTTCGCATGTCGAACCACCCCCCTGGTGGTGGTAAGATGTGCGTACTCCAGTGTGTGGTGTCGGGTCGTGCGTTGTGAGCGTCGAAGGGGCATAAGGCGATTGTCGCTCTCCCAGTGCGGTATATACCCATGCCGAGGCAACGTTGGTATGACCATGTTTTACACTATTGTGGGGAAAGTTGGTGAGTGAAAAGTTTGAGGCATAACTTGCGAAGCTTGTATGGATGTTCGGTAGTACGATGCCGTACGGGTGGGGTCAAGTTACTGTCGGTAGGGTCGAACGTCTATCGAATCCAGTGAGTCGGATGGCCATCCATCGGAAGGGGGTAACCCCGACGGGTGAGCGTCATACGATTCCGGTGAGCTTCGCATGTCGAACCACCCCCCTGGTGGTGGTAAGATGTGCGTACTCCAGTGTGTGGTGTCGGGTCGTGCGTTGTGAGCGTCGAAGGGGCATAAGGCGATTGTCGCTCTCTCGTGTGCCATGCGAACCCTGTGCAGTACGGTGTGTCGAACATTGAAATACCTCCCATGTAAGACGATGGACGATGGGAGAGCATAAGTTTTGGATCGAGGTGCTTCGGGTGTGATGTCAATCACATGTTTTCGACCGAGGACGATGAGAGAGCAAAAGTTTTGGATCGAGGTGCTTCGGGTGTGATGTCAATCACCTGTTTTCGACCAAGGACGATGGGAGAGCAAAATTTTGTCTCGAGGTGCTTCGGTTGTGTTGCCAATCAGGTGTTCTCGACCGAGGACGATGGGAGAGCAAAAGTTTTGGATCGAGGTGCTTCGGGTGTGATGTCAATCACATGTTTTCGACCGAGGACGATGAGAGAGCAAAAGTTTTGGATCGAGGTGCTTCGGGTGTGATGTCAATCACATGTTTTCGACCAAGGACGATGGGATTGCTAAAGTTTTGGATCGAGGTGCTTCGGGTGTGATGTCAATCACATGTTCTCGACCGAACACGATGGGAGAGCAAAAGTTTTGGATCGAGGTGCTTCGGGTGTGATGCCAATCACATGTTTTCGACCAAGGACGATGGGAGAGCAAAAGTTTTGGATCGAGGTGCTTCGGGTGTGATGTCAATCACATGTTTTCGACCGAGGACGATGGGAGAACAAAATTTTGTCACGAGGTGCTTTGGTTGTGTTGCCAATCAGGTGTTCTCGACCGAGGACGATGGGAGAGCAAAAGTGTTGGATCGAGGTGCTTCGGGTGTGATGTCAATCACATGTTTTCGACCGAGGACGATGGGAGAGCAAAATTTTGTCACGAGGTGCTTCGGTTGTGTTGCCAATCAGGTGTTCTCGACCGAGGACGTCCCCCGCACAGCGCACACAACACAACAGCGCAACAGTTTGTTTAATTTGTCACTGCGCGAGCCAACGCCCGCAGTACGCAGTATGTGCATCGGTCCGGCACTGGTATTAAGTCCAATTCGATAACACAATAACACCAAGGCAACATCGAGGGTAAGAATGCGCGTGTCAAGTGTGATGAAAAGTCTCCCCCACACAGCGCACACAACACAACAGCGCAACGGTTTGTTGAATTTCTCACTGCGCAAGCCAGCACTCGCAGTACGAAATGTGTATAACGCTGACCCGTCGGCAATAACACCAAGACCCGGAAAGCGTCCACGTCCCGGAATGCAAAGTGTCAAGTGTTGGAAAAGTCCCCCGCACAGCGCACACAACACAACAGCGCAACAGTCCGGCACTGATATTAAGTCCAATTCGATAACACAATAACACCAAGGCAACATCGAGGGTAAGAATGCGCGTGTCAAGTGTGATGAAAAGTCTCCCCCACACAGCGCACACAACACAACAGCGCAACAGTTTGTTTAATTTCTCACTGCGCTTGCCAGCACTCGCAGTACGCAGTGTGTGCATCGGCCCGGCACTGGTATTAAGTCCAATTCGATAATATAATAACACCAAGCCAACATCAAGCACAGCACAGCACAACAGTTTGTTTTATTTCTCACCCGCAGTACGCAGTGTGTATAACATCGACAACGACGCGTACATGACTATTGAAAAAAAAAAAACAACACATTCACACATTGGTCACACATCATCATCTTTACCTACGGGAAAACTGAAACTGTTGGAAAAAAGTTCAACTATTGAAAAAATGTCAACTATTGAAACAAGTAACCAACTATTGAAACAACCAACACCTTAGGCACGGCCCAAGTACAAGTACGAGTTCAATAGTAGGGTTACCCCCCATCGGAATATGACCGACACCCGGCACTGGTACCGATTGCGGTGCGTGAACATTTCCCGACCCAGCATGGTGTCTCGGCTAGTGGTACAAGTCTATCCAAGGCACCCCTATAACGATGCCCCCAGTGCGGTATATACCCATGCCGAGGCAACGTTGGTATGACCATGTTTTACACTATTGTGGGGAAAGTTGGTGAGTGAAAAGTTTGAGGCATAACTTGCGAAGCTTGTATGGATGTTCGGTAGTACGATGCCGTACGGGTGGGGTCAAGTTACTGTCGGTAGGGTCGAACGTCTATCGAATCCAGTGAGTCGGATGGCCATCCATCGGAAGGGGGTAACCCCGACGGGTGATCGTCATACGATTCCGGTGAGCTTCGCATGTCGAACCACCCCCCTGGTGGTGGTAAGATGTGCGTACTCCAGTGTGTGGTGTCGGGTCGTGCGTTGTGAGCGTCGAAGGGGCATAAGGCGATTGTCGCTCTCCCAGTGCGGTATATACCCATGCCGAGGCAACGTTGGTATGACCATGTTTTACACTATTGTGGGGAAAGTTGGTGAGTGAAAAGTTTGAGGCATAACTTGCGAAGCTTGTATGGATGTTCGGTAGTACGATGCCGTACGGGTGGGGTCAAGTTACTGTCGGTAGGGTCGAACGTCTATCGAATCCAGTGAGTCGGATGGCCATCCATCGGAAGGGGGTAACCCCGACGGGTGAGCGTCATACGATTCCGGTGAGCTTCGCATGTCGAACCACCCCCCTGGTGGTGGTAAGATGTGCGTACTCCAGTGTGTGGTGTCGGGTCGTGCGTTGTGAGCGTCGAAGGGGCATAAGGCGATTGTCGCTCTCTCGTGTGCCATGCGAACCCTGTGCAGTACGGTGTGTCGAACATTGAAATACCTCCCATGTAAGACGATGGACGATGGGAGAGCATAAGTTTTGGATCGAGGTGCTTCGGGTGTGATGTCAATCACATGTTTTCGACCGAGGACGATGAGAGAGCATAAGTTTTGGATCGAGGTGCTTCGGGTGTGATGTCAATCACATGTTTTCGACCGAGGACGATGAGAGAGCAAAAGTTTTGGATCGAGGTGCTTCGGGTGTGATGTCAATCACCTGTTTTCGACCAAGGACGATGGGAGAGCAAAATTTTGTCTCGAGGTGCTTCGGTTGTGTTGCCAATCAGGTGTTCTCGACCGAGGACGATGGGAGAGCAAAAGTTTTGGATCGAGGTGCTTCGGGTGTGATGTCAATCACATGTTTTCGACCAAGGACGATGGGATTGCTAAAGTTTTGGATCGAGGTGCTTCGGGTGTGATGTCAATCACATGTTCTCGACCGAACACGATGGGAGAGCAAAAGTTTTGGATCGAGGTGCTTCGGGTGTGATGCCAATCACATGTTTTCGACCAAGGACGATGGGAGAGCAAAAGTTTTGGATCGAGGTGCTTCGGGTGTGATGTCAATCACATGTTTTCGACCGAGGACGATGGGAGAACAAAATTTTGTCACGAGGTGCTTTGGTTGTGTTGCCAATCAGGTGTTCTCGACCGAGGACGATGGGAGAGCAAAAGTGTTGGATCGAGGTGCTTCGGGTGTGATGTCAATCACATGTTTTCGACCGAGGACGATGGGAGAGCAAAATTTTGTCACGAGGTGCTTCGGTTGTGTTGCCAATCAGGTGTTCTCGACCGAGGACGTCCCCCGCACAGCGCACACAACACAACAGCGCAACAGTTTGTTTAATTTGTCACTGCGCGAGCCAACGCCCGCAGTACGCAGTATGTGCATCGGTCCGGCACTGGTATTAAGTCCAATTCGATAACACAATAACACCAAGGCAACATCGAGGGTAAGAATGCGCGTGTCAAGTGTGATGAAAAGTCTCCCCCACACAGCGCACACAACACAACAGCGCAACGGTTTGTTGAATTTCTCACTGCGCAAGCCAGCACTCGCAGTACGAAATGTGTATAACGCTGACCCGTCGGCAATAACACCAAGACCCGGAAAGCGTCCACGTCCCGGAATGCAAAGTGTCAAGTGTTGGAAAAGTCCCCCGCACAGCGCACACAACACAACAGCGCAACAGTCCGGCACTGATATTAAGTCCAATTCGATAACACAATAACACCAAGGCAACATCGAGGGTAAGAATGCGCGTGTCAAGTGTGATGAAAAGTCTCCCCCACACAGCGCACACAACACAACAGCGCAACAGTTTGTTTAATTTCTCACTGCGCTTGCCAGCACTCGCAGTACGCAGTGTGTGCATCGGCCCGGCACTGGTATTAAGTCCAATTCGATAATATAATAACACCAAGCCAACATCAAGCACAGCACAGCACAACAGTTTGTTTTATTTCTCACCCGCAGTACGCAGTGTGTATAACATTGACAACGACGCGTACATGACTATTGAAAAAAAAAAAAAACAACACATTCACACATTGGTCACACATCATCATCTTTACCTACGGAAAAACTGAAACTGTTGGAAAAAAGTTCAACTATTGAAAAAATGTCAACTATTGAAACAAGTAACCAACTATTGAAACAACCAACACCTTAGGCACGGCCCAAGTACAAGTACGAGTTCAATAGTAGGGTTACCCCCCATCGGAATATGACCGACACCCGGCACTGGTACCGATTGCGGTGCGTGAACATTTCCCGACCCAGCATGGTGTCTCGGCTAGTGGTACAAGTCTATCCAAGGCACCCCTATAACGATGCCCCCAGTGCGGTATATACCCATGCCGAGGCAACGTTGGTATGACCATGTTTTACACTATTGTGGGGAAAGTTGGTGAGTGAAAAGTTTGAGGCATAACTTGCGAAGCTTGTATGGATGTTCGGTAGTACGATGCCGTACGGGTGGGGTCAAGTTACTGTCGGTAGGGTCGAACGTCTATCGAATCCAGTGAGTCGGATGGCCATCCATCGGAAGGGGGTAACCCCGACGGGTGAGCGTCATACGATTCCGGTGAGCTTCGCATGTCGAACCACCCCCCTGGTGGTGGTAAGATGTGCGTACTCCAGTGTGTGGTGTCGGGTCGTGCGTTGTGAGCGTCGAAGGGGCATAAGGCGATTGTCGCTCTCTCGTGTGCCATGCGAACCCTGTGCAGTACGGTGTGTCGAACATTGAAATACCTCCCATGTAAGACGATGGACGATGGGAGAGCATAAGTTTTGGATCGAGGTGCTTCGGGTGTGATGTCAATCACATGTTTTCGACCGAGGACGATGGGAGAGCAAAAGTTTTGGATCGAGGTGCTTCGGGTGTGTTGCCAATCAGGTGTTCTCGACCGAGGACGATGGGAGAGCAAAAGTTTTGGATCGAGGAGCTTCGGGTGTGATGCCAATCACATGTTTTCGACCAAGGACGATGGGAGAGCAAAAGTTTTGGATCGAGGTGCTTCGGGTGTGATGTCAATCACATGTTTTCGACCGAGGACGATGGGAGAGCAAAAGTTTTGGATCGAGGTGCTTCGGGTGTGTTGCCAATCAGGTGTTCTCGACCGAGGACGATGGGAGAGCAAAAGTTTTGGATCGAGGAGCTTCGGGTGTGATGCCAATCACATGTTTTCGACCAAGGACGATGGGAGAGCAAAAGTTTTGGATCGAGGTGCTTCGGGTGTGATGTCAATCACATGTTTTCGACCGAGGACGATGGGAGAACAAAATTTTGTCTCGAGGTGCTTCGGTTGTGTTGCCAATCAGGTGTTCTCGACCGAGGACGATGGGAGAGCAAAAGTTTTGGATCGAGGTGCTTCGGGTGTGATGTCAATCACATGTTTTCGACCGAGGACGATGGGAGAGCAAAATCTTTGGACCGAGGTGCTTCGGGTGTGATGTCAATCACCTGTTTTCGACCAAGGACGATGGGAGAGCAAAATTTTGTCTCGAGGTGCTTCGGTTGTGTTGCCAATCAGGTGTTCTCGACCGAGGACGATGGGAGAGCAAAAGTTTTGGATCGAGGTGCTTCGGGTGTGATGTCAATCACATGTTTTCGACCGAGGACGATGAGAGAGCAAAAGTTTTGGATCGAGGTGCTTCGGGTGTGATGTCAATCACATGTTTTCGACCAAGGACGATGGGATTGCTAAAGTTTTGGATCGAGGTGCTTCGGGTGTGATGTCAATCACATGTTCTCGACCGAACACGATGGGAGAGCAAAAGTTTTGGATCGAGGTGCTTCGGGTGTGATGCAAATCACATGTTTTCGACCAAGGACGATGGGAGAGCAAAAGTTTTGGATCGAGGTGCTTCGGGTGTGATGTCAATCACATGTTTTCGACCGAGGACGATGGGAGAACAAAATTTTGTCACGAGGTGCTTTGGTTGTGTTGCCAATCAGGTGTTCTCGACCGAGGACGATGGGAGAGCAAAAGTGTTGGATCGAGGTGCTTCGGGTGTGATGTCAATCACATGTTTTCGACCGAGGACGATGGGAGAGCAAAATTTTGTCACGAGGTGCTTCGGTTGTGTTGCCAATCAGGTGTTCTCGACCGAGGACGTCCCCCGCACAGCGCACACAACACAACAGCGCAACAGTTTGTTTAATTTGTCACTGCGCGAGCCAACGCCCGCAGTACGCAGTATGTGCATCGGTCCGGCACTGGTATTAAGTCCAATTCGATAACACAATAACACCAAGGCAACATCGAGGGTAAGAATGCGCGTGTCAAGTGTGATGAAAAGTCTCCCCCACACAGCGCACACAACACAACAGCGCAACGGTTTGTTGAATTTCTCACTGCGCAAGCCAGCACTCGCAGTACGAAATGTGTATAACGCTGACCCGTCGGCAATAACACCAAGACCCGGAAAGCGTCCACGTCCCGGAATGCAAAGTGTCAAGTGTTGGAAAAGTCCCCCGCACAGCGCACACAACACAACAGCGCAACAGTCCGGCACTGATATTAAGTCCAATTCGATAACACAATAACACCAAGGCAACATCGAGGGTAAGAATGCGCGTGTCAAGTGTGATGAAAAGTCTCCCCCACACAGCGCACACAACACAACAGCGCAACAGTTTGTTTAATTTCTCACTGCGCTTGCCAGCACTCGCAGTACGCAGTGTGTGCATCGGCCCGGCACTGGTATTAAGTCCAATTCGATAATATAATAACACCAAGCCAACATCAAGCACAGCACAGCACAACAGTTTGTTTTATTTCTCACCCGCAGTACGCAGTGTGTATAACATTGACAACGACGCGTACATGACTATTGAAAAAAAAAAAAAACAACACATTCACACATTGGTCACACATCATCATCTTTACCTACGGGAAAACTGAAACTGTTGGAAAAAAGTTCAACTATTGAAAAAATGTCAACTATTGAAACAAGTAACCAACTATTGAAACAACCAACACCTTAGGCACGGCCCAAGTACAAGTACGAGTTCAATAGTAGGGTTACCCCCCATCGGAATATGACCGACACCCGGCACTGGTACCGATTGCGGTGCGTGAACATTTCCCGACCCAGCATGGTGTCTCGGCTAGTGGTACAAGTCTATCCAAGGCACCCCTATAACGATGCCCCCAGTGCGGTATATACCCATGCCGAGGCAACGTTGGTATGACCATGTTTTACACTATTGTGGGGAAAGTTGGTGAGTGAAAAGTTTGAGGCATAACTTGCGAAGCTTGTATGGATGTTCGGTAGTACGATGCCGTACGGGTGGGGTCAAGTTACTGTCGGTAGGGTCGAACGTCTATCGAATCCAGTGAGTCGGATGGCCATCCATCGGAAGGGGGTAACCCCGACGGGTGAGCGTCATACGATTCCGGTGAGCTTCGCATGTCGAACCACCCCCCTGGTGGTGGTAAGATGTGCGTACTCCAGTGTGTGGTGTCGGGTCGTGCGTTGTGAGCGTCGAAGGGGCATAAGGCGATTGTCGCTCTCCCAGTGCGGTATATACCCATGCCGAGGCAACGTTGGTATGACCATGTTTTACACTATTGTGGGGAAAGTTGGTGAGTGAAAAGTTTGAGGCATAACTTGCGAAGCTTGTATGGATGTTCGGTAGTACGATGCCGTACGGGTGGGGTCAAGTTACTGTCGGTAGGGTCGAACGTCTATCGAATCCAGTGAGTCGGATGGCCATCCATCGGAAGGGGGTAACCCCGACGGGTGAGCGTCATACGATTCCGGTGAGCTTCGCATGTCGAACCACCCCCCTGGTGGTGGTAAGATGTGCGTACTCCAGTGTGTGGTGTCGGGTCGTGCGTTGTGAGCGTCGAAGGGGCATAAGGCGATTGTCGCTCTCTCGTGTGCCATGCGAACCCTGTGCAGTACGGTGTGTCGAACATTGAAATACCTCCCATGTAAGACGATGGACGATGGGAGAGCATAAGTTTTGGATCGAGGTGCTTCGGGTGTGATGTCAATCACATGTTTTCGACCGAGGACGATGAGAGAGCAAAAGTTTTGGATCGAGGTGCTTCGGGTGTGATGTCAATCACCTGTTTTCGACCAAGGACGATGGGAGAGCAAAATTTTGTCTCGAGGTGCTTCGGTTGTGTTGCCAATCAGGTGTTCTCGACCGAGGACGATGGGAGAGCAAAAGTTTTGGATCGAGGTGCTTCGGGTGTGATGTCAATCACATGTTTTCGACCGAGGACGATGAGAGAGCAAAAGTTTTGGATCGAGGTGCTTCGGGTGTGATGTCAATCACATGTTTTCGACCAAGGACGATGGGATTGCTAAAGTTTTGGATCGAGGTGCTTCGGGTGTGATGTCAATCACATGTTCTCGACCGAACACGATGGGAGAGCAAAAGTTTTGGATCGAGGTGCTTCGGGTGTGATGCCAATCACATGTTTTCGACCAAGGACGATGGGAGAGCAAAAGTTTTGGATCGAGGTGCTTCGGGTGTGATGTCAATCACATGTTTTCGACCGAGGACGATGGGAGAACAAAATTTTGTCACGAGGTGCTTTGGTTGTGTTGCCAATCAGGTGTTCTCGACCGAGGACGATGGGAGAGCAAAAGTGTTGGATCGAGGTGCTTCGGGTGTGATGTCAATCACATGTTTTCGACCGAGGACGATGGGAGAGCAAAATTTTGTCACGAGGTGCTTCGGTTGTGTGCCAATCAGGTGTTCTCGACCGAGGACGTCCCCCGCACAGCGCACACAACACAACAGCGCAACAGTTTGTTTAATTTGTCACTGCGCGAGCCAACGCCCGCAGTACGCAGTATGTGCATCGGTCCGGCACTGGTATTAAGTCCAATTCGATAACACAATAACACCAAGGCAACATCGAGGGTAAGAATGCGCGTGTCAAGTGTGATGAAAAGTCTCCCCCACACAGTGCACACAACACAACAGCGCAACGGTTTGTTGAATTTCTCACTGCGCAAGCCAGCACTCGCAGTACGAAATGTGTATAACGCTGACCCGTCGGCAATAACACCAAGACCCGGAAAGCGTCCACGTCCCGGAATGCAAAGTGTCAAGTGTTGGAAAAGTCCCCCGCACAGCGCACACAACACAACAGCGCAACAGTCCGGCACTGATATTAAGTCCAATTCGATAACACAATAACACCAAGGCAACATCGAGGGTAAGAATGCGCGTGTCAAGTGTGATGAAAAGTCTCCCCCACACAGCGCACACAACACAACAGCGCAACAGTTTGTTTAATTTCTCACTGCGCTTGCCAGCACTCGCAGTACGCAGTGTGTGCATCGGCCCGGCACTGGTATTAAGTCCAATTCGATAATATAATAACACCAAGCCAACATCAAGCACAGCACAGCACAACAGTTTGTTTTATTTCTCACCCGCAGTACGCAGTGTGTATAACATCGACAACGACGCGTACATGACTATTGAAAAAAAAAAACAACACATTCACACATTGGTCACACATCATCATCTTTACCTACGGGAAAACTGAAACTGTTGGAAAAAAGTTCAACTATTGAAAAAATGTCAACTATTGAAACAAGTAACCAACTATTGAAACAACCAACACCTTAGGCACGGCCCAAGTACAAGTACGAGTTCAATAGTAGGGTTACCCCCCATCGGAATATGACCGACACCCGGCACTGGTACCGATTGCGGTGCGTGAACATTTCCCGACCCAGCATGGTGTCTCGGCTAGTGGTACAAGTCTATCCAAGGCACCCCTATAACGATGCCCCCAGTGCGGTATATACCCATGCCGAGGCAACGTTGGTATGACCATGTTTTACACTATTGTGGGGAAAGTTGGTGAGTGAAAAGTTTGAGGCATAACTTGCGAAGCTTGTATGGATGTTCGGTAGTACGATGCCGTACGGGTGGGGTCAAGTTACTGTCGGTAGGGTCGAACGTCTATCGAATCCAGTGAGTCGGATGGCCATCCATCGGAAGGGGGTAACCCCGACGGGTGAGCGTCATACGATTCCGGTGAGCTTCGCATGTCGAACCACCCCCCTGGTGGTGGTAAGATGTGCGTACTCCAGTGTGTGGTGTCGGGTCGTGCGTTGTGAGCGTCGAAGGGGCATAAGGCGATTGTCGCTCTCCCAGTGCGGTATATACCCATGCCGAGGCAACGTTGGTATGACCATGTTTTACACTATTGTGGGGAAAGTTGGTGAGTGAAAAGTTTGAGGCATAACTTGCGAAGCTTGTATGGATGTTCGGTAGTACGATGCCGTACGGGTGGGGTCAAGTTACTGTCGGTAGGGTCGAACGTCTATCGAATCCAGTGAGTCGGATGGCCATCCATCGGAAGGGGGTAACCCCGACGGGTGAGCGTCATACGATTCCGGTGAGCTTCGCATGTCGAACCACCCCCCTGGTGGTGGTAAGATGTGCGTACTCCAGTGTGTGGTGTCGGGTCGTGCGTTGTGAGCGTCGAAGGGGCATAAGGCGATTGTCGCTCTCTCGTGTGCCATGCGAACCCTGTGCAGTACGGTGTGTCGAACATTGAAATACCTCCCATGTAAGACGATGGACGATGGGAGAGCATAAGTTTTGGATCGAGGTGCTTCGGGTGTGATGTCAATCACATGTTTTCGACCGAGGACGATGAGAGAGCAAAAGTTTTGGATCGAGGTGCTTCGGGTGTGATGTCAATCACCTGTTTTCGACCAAGGACGATGGGAGAGCAAAATTTTGTCTCGAGGTGCTTCGGTTGTGTTGCCAATCAGGTGTTCTCGACCGAGGACGATGGGAGAGCAAAAGTTTTGGATCGAGGTGCTTCGGGTGTGATGTCAATCACATGTTTTCGACCGAGGACGATGAGAGAGCAAAAGTTTTGGATCGAGGTGCTTCGGGTGTGATGTCAATCACATGTTTTCGACCAAGGACGATGGGATTGCTAAAGTTTTGGATCGAGGTGCTTCGGGTGTGATGTCAATCACATGTTCTCGACCGAACACGATGGGAGAGCAAAAGTTTTGGATCGAGGTGCTTCGGGTGTGATGCCAATCACATGTTTTCGACCAAGGACGATGGGAGAGCAAAAGTTTTGGATCGAGGTGCTTCGGGTGTGATGTCAATCACATGTTTTCGACCGAGGACGATGGGAGAACAAAATTTTGTCACGAGGTGCTTTGGTTGTGTTGCCAATCAGGTGTTCTCGACCGAGGACGATGGGAGAGCAAAAGTGTTGGATCGAGGTGCTTCGGGTGTGATGTCAATCACATGTTTTCGACCGAGGACGATGGGAGAGCAAAATTTTGTCACGAGGTGCTTCGGTTGTGTTGCCAATCAGGTGTTCTCGACCGAGGACGTCCCCCGCACAGCGCACACAACACAACAGCGCAACAGTTTGTTTAATTTGTCACTGCGCGAGCCAACGCCCGCAGTACGCAGTATGTGCATCGGTCCGGCACTGGTATTAAGTCCAATTCGATAACACAATAACACCAAGGCAACATCGAGGGTAAGAATGCGCGTGTCAAGTGTGATGAAAAGTCTCCCCCACACAGCGCACACAACACAACAGCGCAACGGTTTGTTGAATTTCTCACTGCGCAAGCCAGCACTCGCAGTACGAAATGTGTATAACGCTGACCCGTCGGCAATAACACCAAGACCCGGAAAGCATCCACGTCCCGGAATGCAAAGTGTCAAGTGTTGGAAAAGTCCCCCGCACAGCGCACACAACACAACAGCGCAACAGTCCGGCACTGATATTAAGTCCAATTCGATAACACAATAACACCAAGGCAACATCGAGGGTAAGAATGCGCGTGTCAAGTGTGATGAAAAGTCTCCCCCACACAGCGCACACAACACAACAGCGCAACAGTTTGTTTAATTTCTCACTGCGCTTGCCAGCACTCGCAGTACGCAGTGTGTGCATCGGCCCGGCACTGGTATTAAGTCCAATTCGATAATATAATAACACCAAGCCAACATCAAGCACAGCACAGCACAACAGTTTGTTTTATTTCTCACCCGCAGTACGCAGTGTGTATAACATCGACAACGACGCGTACATGACTATTGAAAAAAAAAAAACAACACATTCACACATTGGTCACACATCATCATCTTTACCTACGGGAAAACTGAAACTGTTGGAAAAAAGTTCAACTATTGAAAAAATGTCAACTATTGAAACAAGTAACCAACTATTGAAACAACCAACACCTTAGGCACGGCCCAAGTACAAGTACGAGTTCAATAGTAGGGTTACCCCCCATCGGAATATGACCGACACCCGGCACTGGTACCGATTACGGTGCGTGAACATTTCCCGACCCAGCATGGTGTCTCGGCTAGTGGTACAAGTCTATCCAAGGCACCCCTATAACGATGCCCCCAGTGCGGTATATACCCATGCCGAGGCAACGTTGGTATGACCATGTTTTACACTATTGTGGGGAAAGTTGGTGAGTGAAAAGTTTGAGGCATAACTTGCGAAGCTTGTATGGATGTTCGGTAGTACGATGCCGTACGGGTGGGGTCAAGTTACTGTCGGTAGGGTCGAACGTCTATCGAATCCAGTGAGTCGGATGGCCATCCATCGGAAGGGGGTAACCCCGACGGGTGAGCGTCATACGATTCCGGTGAGCTTCGCATGTCGAACCACCCCCCTGGTGGTGGTAAGATGTGCGTACTCCAGTGTGTGGTGTCGGGTCGTGCGTTGTGAGCGTCGAAGGGGCATAAGGCGATTGTCGCTCTCTCGTGTGCCATGCGAACCCTGTGCAGTACGGTGTGTCGAACATTGAAATACCTCCCATGTAAGACGATGGACGATGGGAGAGCATAAGTTTTGGATCGAGGTGCTTCGGGTGTGATGTCAATCACATGTTTTCGACCGAGGACGATGAGAGAGCATAAGTTTTGGATCGAGGTGCTTCGGGTGTGATGTCAATCACATGTTTTCGACCGAGGACGATGAGAGAGCAAAAGTTTTGGATCGAGGTGCTTCGGGTGTGATGTCAATCACCTGTTTTCGACCAAGGACGATGGGAGAGCAAAATTTTGTCTCGAGGTGCTTCGGTTGTGTTGCCAATCAGGTGTTCTCGACCGAGGACGATGGGAGAGCAAAAGTTTTGGATCGAGGTGCTTCGGGTGTGATGTCAATCACATGTTTTCGACCAAGGACGATGGGATTGCTAAAGTTTTGGATAGAGGTGCTTCGGGTGTGATGTCAATCACATGTTCTCGACCGAACACGATGGGAGAGCAAAAGTTTTGGATCGAGGTGCTTCGGGTGTGATGCCAATCACATGTTTTCGACCAAGGACGATGGGAGAGCAAAAGTTTTGGATCACATGTTTTCGACCGAGGACGATGAGAGAGCAAAAGTTTTGGATCGAGGTGCTTCGGGTGTGATGTCAATCACATGTTTTCGACCAAGGACGATGGGATTGCTAAAGTTTTGGATCGAGGTGCTTCGGGTGTGATGTCAATCACATGTTCTCGACCGAACACGATGGGAGAGCAAAAGTTTTGGATCGAGGTGCTTCGGGTGTGATGCCAATCACATGTTTTCGACCAAGGACGATGGGAGAGCAAAAGTGTTGGATCGAGGTGCTTCGGGTGTGATGTCAATCACATGTTTTCGACCGAGGACGATGGGAGAGCAAAATTTTGTCACGAGGTGCTTCGGTTGTGTTGCCAATCAGGTGTTCTCGACCGAGGACGTCCCCCGCACAGCGCACACAACACAACAGCGCAACAGTTTGTTTAATTTGTCACTGCGCGAGCCAACGCCCGCAGTACGCAGTATGTGCATCGGTCCGGCACTGGTATTAAGTCCAATTCGATAACACAATAACACCAAGGCAACATCGAGGGTAAGAATGCGCGTGTCAAGTGTGATGAAAAGTCTCCCCCACACAGCGCACACAACACAACAGCGCAACGGTTTGTTGAATTTCTCACTGCGCAAGCCAGCACTCGCAGTACGAAATGTGTATAACGCTGACCCGTCGGCAATAACACCAAGACCCGGAAAGCGTCCACGTCCCGGAATGCAAAGTGTCAAGTGTTGGAAAAGTCCCCCGCACAGCGCACACAACACAACAGCGCAACAGTCCGGCACTGATATTAAGTCCAATTCGATAACACAATAACACCAAGGCAACATCGAGGGTAAGAATGCGCGTGTCAAGTGTGATGAAAAGTCTCCCCCACACAGCGCACACAACACAACAGCGCAACAGTTTGTTTAATTTCTCACTGCGCTTGCCAGCACTCGCAGTACGCAGTGTGTGCATCGGCCCGGCACTGGTATTAAGTCCAATTCGATAATATAATAACACCAAGCCAACATCAAGCACAGCACAGCACAACAGTTTGTTTTATTTCTCACCCGCAGTACGCAGTGTGTATAACATTGACAACGACGCGTACATGACTATTGAAAAAAAAAAAAAACAACACATTCACACATTGGTCACACATCATCATCTTTACCTACGGGAAAACTGAAACTGTTGGAAAAAAGTTCAACTATTGAAAAAATGTCAACTATTGAAACAAGTAACCAACTATTGAAACAACCAACACCTTAGGCACGGCCCAAGTACAAGTACGAGTTCAATAGTAGGGTTACCCCCCATCGGAATATGACCGACACCCGGCACTGGTACCGATTGCGGTGCGTGAACATTTCCCGACCCAGCATGGTGTCTCGGCTAGTGGTACAAGTCTATCCAAGGCACCCCTATAACGATGCCCCCAGTGCGGTATATACCCATGCCGAGGCAACGTTGGTATGACCATGTTTTACACTATTGTGGGGAAAGTTGGTGAGTGAAAAGTTTGAGGCATAACTTGCGAAGCTTGTATGGATGTTCGGTAGTACGATGCCGTACGGGTGGGGTCAAGTTACTGTCGGTAGGGTCGAACGTCTATCGAATCCAGTGAGTCGGATGGCCATCCATCGGAAGGGGGTAACCCCGACGGGTGAGCGTCATACGATTCCGGTGAGCTTCGCATGTCGAACCACCCCCCTGGTGGTGGTAAGATGTGCGTACTCCAGTGTGTGGTGTCGGGTCGTGCGTTGTGAGCGTCGAAGGGGCATAAGGCGATTGTCGCTCTCTCGTGTGCCATGCGAACCCTGTGCAGTACGGTGTGTCGAACATTGAAATACCTCCCATGTAAGACGATGGACGATGGGAGAGCATAAGTTTTGGATCGAGGTGCTTCGGGTGTGATGTCAATCACATGTTTTCGACCGAGGACGATGGGAGAGCAAAAGTTTTGGATCGAGGTGCTTCGGGTGTGTTGCCAATCAGGTGTTCTCGACCGAGGACGATGGGAGAGCAAAAGTTTTGGATCGAGGAGCTTCGGGTGTGATGCCAATCACATGTTTTCGACCAAGGACGATGGGAGAGCAAAAGTTTTGGATCGAGGTGCTTCGGGTGTGATGTCAATCACATGTTTTCGACCGAGGACGATGGGAGAACAAAATTTTGTCTCGAGGTGCTTCGGTTGTGTTGCCAATCAGGTGTTCTCGACCGAGGACGATGGGAGAGCAAAAGTTTTGGATCGAGGTGCTTCGGGTGTGATGTCAATCACATGTTTTCGACCGAGGACGATGGGAGAGCAAAATCTTTGGACCGAGGTGCTTCGGGTGTGATGTCAATCACCTGTTTTCGACCAAGGACGATGGGAGAGCAAAATTTTGTCTCGAGGTGCTTCGGTTGTGTTGCCAATCAGGTGTTCTCGACCGAGGACGATGGGAGAGCAAAAGTTTTGGATCGAGGTGCTTCGGGTGTGATGTCAATCACATGTTTTCGACCGAGGACGATGAGAGAGCAAAAGTTTTGGATCGAGGTGCTTCGGGTGTGATGTCAATCACATGTTTTCGACCAAGGACGATGGGATTGCTAAAGTTTTGGATCGAGGTGCTTCGGGTGTGATGTCAATCACATGTTCTCGACCGAACACGATGGGAGAGCAAAAGTTTTGGATCGAGGTGCTTCGGGTGTGATGCAAATCACATGTTTTCGACCAAGGACGATGGGAGAGCAAAAGTTTTGGATCGAGGTGCTTCGGGTGTGATGTCAATCACATGTTTTCGACCGAGGACGATGGGAGAACAAAATTTTGTCACGAGGTGCTTTGGTTGTGTTGCCAATCAGGTGTTCTCGACCGAGGACGATGGGAGAGCAAAAGTGTTGGATCGAGGTGCTTCGGGTGTGATGTCAATCACATGTTTTCGACCGAGGACGATGGGAGAGCAAAATTTTGTCACGAGGTGCTTCGGTTGTGTTGCCAATCAGGTGTTCTCGACCGAGGACGTCCCCCGCACAGCGCACACAACACAACAGCGCAACAGTTTGTTTAATTTGTCACTGCGCGAGCCAACGCCCGCAGTACGCAGTATGTGCATCGGTCCGGCACTGGTATTAAGTCCAATTCGATAACACAATAACACCAAGGCAACATCGAGGGTAAGAATGCGCGTGTCAAGTGTGATGAAAAGTCTCCCCCACACAGCGCACACAACACAACAGCGCAACGGTTTGTTGAATTTCTCACTGCGCAAGCCAGCACTCGCAGTACGAAATGTGTATAACGCTGACCCGTCGGCAATAACACCAAGACCCGGAAAGCGTCCACGTCCCGGAATGCAAAGTGTCAAGTGTTGGAAAAGTCCCCCGCACAGCGCACACAACACAACAGCGCAACAGTCCGGCACTGATATTAAGTCCAATTCGATAACACAATAACACCAAGGCAACATCGAGGGTAAGAATGCGCGTGTCAAGTGTGATGAAAAGTCTCCCCCACACAGCGCACACAACACAACAGCGCAACAGTTTGTTTAATTTCTCACTGCGCTTGCCAGCACTCGCAGTACGCAGTGTGTGCATCGGCCCGGCACTGGTATTAAGTCCAATTCGATAATATAATAACACCAAGCCAACATCAAGCACAGCACAGCACAACAGTTTGTTTTATTTCTCACCCGCAGTACGCAGTGTGTATAACATTGACAACGACGCGTACATGACTATTGAAAAAAAAAAAAAACAACACATTCACACATTGGTCACACATCATCATCTTTACCTACGGGAAAACTGAAACTGTTGGAAAAAAGTTCAACTATTGAAAAAATGTCAACTATTGAAACAAGTAACCAACTATTGAAACAACCAACACCTTAGGCACGGCCCAAGTACAAGTACGAGTTCAATAGTAGGGTTACCCCCCATCGGAATATGACCGACACCCGGCACTGGTACCGATTGCGGTGCGTGAACATTTCCCGACCCAGCATGGTGTCTCGGCTAGTGGTACAAGTCTATCCAAGGCACCCCTATAACGATGCCCCCAGTGCGGTATATACCCATGCCGAGGCAACGTTGGTATGACCATGTTTTACACTATTGTGGGGAAAGTTGGTGAGTGAAAAGTTTGAGGCATAACTTGCGAAGCTTGTATGGATGTTCGGTAGTACGATGCCGTACGGGTGGGGTCAAGTTACTGTCGGTAGGGTCGAACGTCTATCGAATCCAGTGAGTCGGATGGCCATCCATCGGAAGGGGGTAACCCCGACGGGTGAGCGTCATACGATTCCGGTGAGCTTCGCATGTCGAACCACCCCCCTGGTGGTGGTAAGATGTGCGTACTCCAGTGTGTGGTGTCGGGTCGTGCGTTGTGAGCGTCGAAGGGGCATAAGGCGATTGTCGCTCTCCCAGTGCGGTATATACCCATGCCGAGGCAACGTTGGTATGACCATGTTTTACACTATTGTGGGGAAAGTTGGTGAGTGAAAAGTTTGAGGCATAACTTGCGAAGCTTGTATGGATGTTCGGTAGTACGATGCCGTACGGGTGGGGTCAAGTTACTGTCGGTAGGGTCGAACGTCTATCGAATCCAGTGAGTCGGATGGCCATCCATCGGAAGGGGGTAACCCCGACGGGTGAGCGTCATACGATTCCGGTGAGCTTCGCATGTCGAACCACCCCCCTGGTGGTGGTAAGATGTGCGTACTCCAGTGTGTGGTGTCGGGTCGTGCGTTGTGAGCGTCGAAGGGGCATAAGGCGATTGTCGCTCTCTCGTGTGCCATGCGAACCCTGTGCAGTACGGTGTGTCGAACATTGAAATACCTCCCATGTAAGACGATGGACGATGGGAGAGCATAAGTTTTGGATCGAGGTGCTTCGGGTGTGATGTCAATCACATGTTTTCGACCGAGGACGATGAGAGAGCAAAAGTTTTGGATCGAGGTGCTTCGGGTGTGATGTCAATCACCTGTTTTCGACCAAGGACGATGGGAGAGCAAAATTTTGTCTCGAGGTGCTTCGGTTGTGTTGCCAATCAGGTGTTCTCGACCGAGGACGATGGGAGAGCAAAAGTTTTGGATCGAGGTGCTTCGGGTGTGATGTCAATCACATGTTTTCGACCGAGGACGATGAGAGAGCAAAAGTTTTGGATCGAGGTGCTTCGGGTGTGATGTCAATCACATGTTTTCGACCAAGGACGATGGGATTGCTAAAGTTTTGGATCGAGGTGCTTCGGGTGTGATGTCAATCACATGTTCTCGACCGAACACGATGGGAGAGCAAAAGTTTTGGATCGAGGTGCTTCGGGTGTGATGCCAATCACATGTTTTCGACCAAGGACGATGGGAGAGCAAAAGTTTTGGATCGAGGTGCTTCGGGTGTGATGTCAATCACATGTTTTCGACCGAGGACGATGGGAGAACAAAATTTTGTCACGAGGTGCTTTGGTTGTGTTGCCAATCAGGTGTTCTCGACCGAGGACGATGGGAGAGCAAAAGTGTTGGATCGAGGTGCTTCGGGTGTGATGTCAATCACATGTTTTCGACCGAGGACGATGGGAGAGCAAAATTTTGTCACGAGGTGCTTCGGTTGTGTGCCAATCAGGTGTTCTCGACCGAGGACGTCCCCCGCACAGCGCACACAACACAACAGCGCAACAGTTTGTTTAATTTGTCACTGCGCGAGCCAACGCCCGCAGTACGCAGTATGTGCATCGGTCCGGCACTGGTATTAAGTCCAATTCGATAACACAATAACACCAAGGCAACATCGAGGGTAAGAATGCGCGTGTCAAGTGTGATGAAAAGTCTCCCCCACACAGTGCACACAACACAACAGCGCAACGGTTTGTTGAATTTCTCACTGCGCAAGCCAGCACTCGCAGTACGAAATGTGTATAACGCTGACCCGTCGGCAATAACACCAAGACCCGGAAAGCGTCCACGTCCCGGAATGCAAAGTGTCAAGTGTTGGAAAAGTCCCCCGCACAGCGCACACAACACAACAGCGCAACAGTCCGGCACTGATATTAAGTCCAATTCGATAACACAATAACACCAAGGCAACATCGAGGGTAAGAATGCGCGTGTCAAGTGTGATGAAAAGTCTCCCCCACACAGCGCACACAACACAACAGCGCAACAGTTTGTTTAATTTCTCACTGCGCTTGCCAGCACTCGCAGTACGCAGTGTGTGCATCGGCCCGGCACTGGTATTAAGTCCAATTCGATAATATAATAACACCAAGCCAACATCAAGCACAGCACAGCACAACAGTTTGTTTTATTTCTCACCCGCAGTACGCAGTGTGTATAACATCGACAACGACGCGTACATGACTATTGAAAAAAAAAAACAACACATTCACACATTGGTCACACATCATCATCTTTACCTACGGGAAAACTGAAACTGTTGGAAAAAAGTTCAACTATTGAAAAAATGTCAACTATTGAAACAAGTAACCAACTATTGAAACAACCAACACCTTAGGCACGGCCCAAGTACAAGTACGAGTTCAATAGTAGGGTTACCCCCCATCGGAATATGACCGACACCCGGCACTGGTACCGATTGCGGTGCGTGAACATTTCCCGACCCAGCATGGTGTCTCGGCTAGTGGTACAAGTCTATCCAAGGCACCCCTATAACGATGCCCCCAGTGCGGTATATACCCATGCCGAGGCAACGTTGGTATGACCATGTTTTACACTATTGTGGGGAAAGTTGGTGAGTGAAAAGTTTGAGGCATAACTTGCGAAGCTTGTATGGATGTTCGGTAGTACGATGCCGTACGGGTGGGGTCAAGTTACTGTCGGTAGGGTCGAACGTCTATCGAATCCAGTGAGTCGGATGGCCATCCATCGGAAGGGGGTAACCCCGACGGGTGAGCGTCATACGATTCCGGTGAGCTTCGCATGTCGAACCACCCCCCTGGTGGTGGTAAGATGTGCGTACTCCAGTGTGTGGTGTCGGGTCGTGCGTTGTGAGCGTCGAAGGGGCATAAGGCGATTGTCGCTCTCCCAGTGCGGTATATACCCATGCCGAGGCAACGTTGGTATGACCATGTTTTACACTATTGTGGGGAAAGTTGGTGAGTGAAAAGTTTGAGGCATAACTTGCGAAGCTTGTATGGATGTTCGGTAGTACGATGCCGTACGGGTGGGGTCAAGTTACTGTCGGTAGGGTCGAACGTCTATCGAATCCAGTGAGTCGGATGGCCATCCATCGGAAGGGGGTAACCCCGACGGGTGAGCGTCATACGATTCCGGTGAGCTTCGCATGTCGAACCACCCCCCTGGTGGTGGTAAGATGTGCGTACTCCAGTGTGTGGTGTCGGGTCGTGCGTTGTGAGCGTCGAAGGGGCATAAGGCGATTGTCGCTCTCTCGTGTGCCATGCGAACCCTGTGCAGTACGGTGTGTCGAACATTGAAATACCTCCCATGTAAGACGATGGACGATGGGAGAGCATAAGTTTTGGATCGAGGTGCTTCGGGTGTGATGTCAATCACATGTTTTCGACCGAGGACGATGAGAGAGCAAAAGTTTTGGATCGAGGTGCTTCGGGTGTGATGTCAATCACCTGTTTTCGACCAAGGACGATGGGAGAGCAAAATTTTGTCTCGAGGTGCTTCGGTTGTGTTGCCAATCAGGTGTTCTCGACCGAGGACGATGGGAGAGCAAAAGTTTTGGATCGAGGTGCTTCGGGTGTGATGTCAATCACATGTTTTCGACCGAGGACGATGAGAGAGCAAAAGTTTTGGATCGAGGTGCTTCGGGTGTGATGTCAATCACATGTTTTCGACCAAGGACGATGGGATTGCTAAAGTTTTGGATCGAGGTGCTTCGGGTGTGATGTCAATCACATGTTCTCGACCGAACACGATGGGAGAGCAAAAGTTTTGGATCGAGGTGCTTCGGGTGTGATGCCAATCACATGTTTTCGACCAAGGACGATGGGAGAGCAAAAGTTTTGGATCGAGGTGCTTCGGGTGTGATGTCAATCACATGTTTTCGACCGAGGACGATGGGAGAACAAAATTTTGTCACGAGGTGCTTTGGTTGTGTTGCCAATCAGGTGTTCTCGACCGAGGACGATGGGAGAGCAAAAGTGTTGGATCGAGGTGCTTCGGGTGTGATGTCAATCACATGTTTTCGACCGAGGACGATGGGAGAGCAAAATTTTGTCACGAGGTGCTTCGGTTGTGTTGCCAATCAGGTGTTCTCGACCGAGGACGTCCCCCGCACAGCGCACACAACACAACAGCGCAACAGTTTGTTTAATTTGTCACTGCGCGAGCCAACGCCCGCAGTACGCAGTATGTGCATCGGTCCGGCACTGGTATTAAGTCCAATTCGATAACACAATAACACCAAGGCAACATCGAGGGTAAGAATGCGCGTGTCAAGTGTGATGAAAAGTCTCCCCCACACAGCGCACACAACACAACAGCGCAACGGTTTGTTGAATTTCTCACTGCGCAAGCCAGCACTCGCAGTACGAAATGTGTATAACGCTGACCCGTCGGCAATAACACCAAGACCCGGAAAGCGTCCACGTCCCGGAATGCAAAGTGTCAAGTGTTGGAAAAGTCCCCCGCACAGCGCACACAACACAACAGCGCAACAGTCCGGCACTGATATTAAGTCCAATTCGATAACACAATAACACCAAGGCAACATCGAGGGTAAGAATGCGCGTGTCAAGTGTGATGAAAAGTCTCCCCCACACAGCGCACACAACACAACAGCGCAACAGTTTGTTTAATTTCTCACTGCGCTTGCCAGCACTCGCAGTACGCAGTGTGTGCATCGGCCCGGCACTGGTATTAAGTCCAATTCGATAATATAATAACACCAAGCCAACATCAAGCACAGCACAGCACAACAGTTTGTTTTATTTCTCACCCGCAGTACGCAGTGTGTATAACATCGACAACGACGCGTACATGACTATTGAAAAAAAAAAAACAACACATTCACACATTGGTCACACATCATCATCTTTACCTACGGGAAAACTGAAACTGTTGGAAAAAAGTTCAACTATTGAAAAAATGTCAACTATTGAAACAAGTAACCAACTATTGAAACAACCAACACCTTAGGCACGGCCCAAGTACAAGTACGAGTTCAATAGTAGGGTTACCCCCCATCGGAATATGACCGACACCCGGCACTGGTACCGATTGCGGTGCGTGAACATTTCCCGACCCAGCATGGTGTCTCGGCTAGTGGTACAAGTCTATCCAAGGCACCCCTATAACGATGCCCCCAGTGCGGTATATACCCATGCCGAGGCAACGTTGGTATGACCATGTTTTACACTATTGTGGGGAAAGTTGGTGAGTGAAAAGTTTGAGGCATAACTTGCGAAGCTTGTATGGATGTTCGGTAGTACGATGCCGTACGGGTGGGGTCAAGTTACTGTCGGTAGGGTCGAACGTCTATCGAATCCAGTGAGTCGGATGGCCATCCATCGGAAGGGGGTAACCCCGACGGGTGAGCGTCATACGATTCCGGTGAGCTTCGCATGTCGAACCACCCCCCTGGTGGTGGTAAGATGTGCGTACTCCAGTGTGTGGTGTCGGGTCGTGCGTTGTGAGCGTCGAAGGGGCATAAGGCGATTGTCGCTCTCCCAGTGCGGTATATACCCATGCCGAGGCAACGTTGGTATGACCATGTTTTACACTATTGTGGGGAAAGTTGGTGAGTGAAAAGTTTGAGGCATAACTTGCGAAGCTTGTATGGATGTTCGGTAGTACGATGCCGTACGGGTGGGGTCAAGTTACTGTCGGTAGGGTCGAACGTCTATCGAATCCAGTGAGTCGGATGGCCATCCATCGGAAGGGGGTAACCCCGACGGGTGAGCGTCATACGATTCCGGTGAGCTTCGCATGTCGAACCACCCCCCTGGTGGTGGTAAGATGTGCGTACTCCAGTGTGTGGTGTCGGGTCGTGCGTTGTGAGCGTCGAAGGGGCATAAGGCGATTGTCGCTCTCTCGTGTGCCATGCGAACCCTGTGCAGTACGGTGTGTCGAACATTGAAATACCTCCCATGTAAGACGATGGACGATGGGAGAGCATAAGTTTTGGATCGAGGTGCTTCGGGTGTGATGTCAATCACATGTTTTCGACCGAGGACGATGAGAGAGCATAAGTTTTGGATCGAGGTGCTTCGGGTGTGATGTCAATCACATGTTTTCGACCGAGGACGATGAGAGAGCAAAAGTTTTGGATCGAGGTGCTTCGGGTGTGATGTCAATCACCTGTTTTCGACCAAGGACGATGGGAGAGCAAAATTTTGTCTCGAGGTGCTTCGGTTGTGTTGCCAATCAGGTGTTCTCGACCGAGGACGATGGGAGAGCAAAAGTTTTGGATCGAGGTGCTTCGGGTGTGATGTCAATCACATGTTTTCGACCAAGGACGATGGGATTGCTAAAGTTTTGGATCGAGGTGCTTCGGGTGTGATGTCAATCACATGTTCTCGACCGAACACGATGGGAGAGCAAAAGTTTTGGATCGAGGTGCTTCGGGTGTGATGCCAATCACATGTTTTCGACCAAGGACGATGGGAGAGCAAAAGTTTTGGATCGAGGTGCTTCGGGTGTGATGTCAATCACATGTTTTCGACCGAGGACGATGGGAGAACAAAATTTTGTCACGAGGTGCTTTGGTTGTGTTGCCAATCAGGTGTTCTCGACCGAGGACGATGGGAGAGCAAAAGTGTTGGATCGAGGTGCTTCGGGTGTGATGTCAATCACATGTTTTCGACCGAGGACGATGGGAGAGCAAAATTTTGTCACGAGGTGCTTCGGTTGTGTTGCCAATCAGGTGTTCTCGACCGAGGACGTCCCCCGCACAGCGCACACAACACAACAGCGCAACAGTTTGTTTAATTTGTCACTGCGCGAGCCAACGCCCGCAGTACGCAGTATGTGCATCGGTCCGGCACTGGTATTAAGTCCAATTCGATAACACAATAACACCAAGGCAACATCGAGGGTAAGAATGCGCGTGTCAAGTGTGATGAAAAGTCTCCCCCACACAGCGCACACAACACAACAGCGCAACGGTTTGTTGAATTTCTCACTGCGCAAGCCAGCACTCGCAGTACGAAATGTGTATAACGCTGACCCGTCGGCAATAACACCAAGACCCGGAAAGCGTCCACGTCCCGGAATGCAAAGTGTCAAGTGTTGGAAAAGTCCCCCGCACAGCGCACACAACACAACAGCGCAACAGTCCGGCACTGATATTAAGTCCAATTCGATAACACAATAACACCAAGGCAACATCGAGGGTAAGAATGCGCGTGTCAAGTGTGATGAAAAGTCTCCCCCACACAGCGCACACAACACAACAGCGCAACAGTTTGTTTAATTTCTCACTGCGCTTGCCAGCACTCGCAGTACGCAGTGTGTGCATCGGCCCGGCACTGGTATTAAGTCCAATTCGATAATATAATAACACCAAGCCAACATCAAGCACAGCACAGCACAACAGTTTGTTTTATTTCTCACCCGCAGTACGCAGTGTGTATAACATTGACAACGACGCGTACATGACTATTGAAAAAAAAAAAAAACAACACATTCACACATTGGTCACACATCATCATCTTTACCTACGGAAAAACTGAAACTGTTGGAAAAAAGTTCAACTATTGAAAAAATGTCAACTATTGAAACAAGTAACCAACTATTGAAACAACCAACACCTTAGGCACGGCCCAAGTACAAGTACGAGTTCAATAGTAGGGTTACCCCCCATCGGAATATGACCGACACCCGGCACTGGTACCGATTGCGGTGCGTGAACATTTCCCGACCCAGCATGGTGTCTCGGCTAGTGGTACAAGTCTATCCAAGGCACCCCTATAACGATGCCCCCAGTGCGGTATATACCCATGCCGAGGCAACGTTGGTATGACCATGTTTTACACTATTGTGGGGAAAGTTGGTGAGTGAAAAGTTTGAGGCATAACTTGCGAAGCTTGTATGGATGTTCGGTAGTACGATGCCGTACGGGTGGGGTCAAGTTACTGTCGGTAGGGTCGAACGTCTATCGAATCCAGTGAGTCGGATGGCCATCCATCGGAAGGGGGTAACCCCGACGGGTGAGCGTCATACGATTCCGGTGAGCTTCGCATGTCGAACCACCCCCCTGGTGGTGGTAAGATGTGCGTACTCCAGTGTGTGGTGTCGGGTCGTGCGTTGTGAGCGTCGAAGGGGCATAAGGCGATTGTCGCTCTCTCGTGTGCCATGCGAACCCTGTGCAGTACGGTGTGTCGAACATTGAAATACCTCCCATGTAAGACGATGGACGATGGGAGAGCATAAGTTTTGGATCGAGGTGCTTCGGGTGTGATGTCAATCACATGTTTTCGACCGAGGACGATGGGAGAGCAAAAGTTTTGGATCGAGGTGCTTCGGGTGTGTTGCCAATCAGGTGTTCTCGACCGAGGACGATGGGAGAGCAAAAGTTTTGGATCGAGGAGCTTCGGGTGTGATGCCAATCACATGTTTTCGACCAAGGACGATGGGAGAGCAAAAGTTTTGGATCGAGGTGCTTCGGGTGTGATGTCAATCACATGTTTTCGACCGAGGACGATGGGAGAGCAAAAGTTTTGGATCGAGGTGCTTCGGGTGTGTTGCCAATCAGGTGTTCTCGACCGAGGACGATGGGAGAGCAAAAGTTTTGGATCGAGGAGCTTCGGGTGTGATGCCAATCACATGTTTTCGACCAAGGACGATGGGAGAGCAAAAGTTTTGGATCGAGGTGCTTCGGGTGTGATGTCAATCACATGTTTTCGACCGAGGACGATGGGAGAACAAAATTTTGTCTCGAGGTGCTTCGGTTGTGTTGCCAATCAGGTGTTCTCGACCGAGGACGATGGGAGAGCAAAAGTTTTGGATCGAGGTGCTTCGGGTGTGATGTCAATCACATGTTTTCGACCGAGGACGATGGGAGAGCAAAATCTTTGGACCGAGGTGCTTCGGGTGTGATGTCAATCACCTGTTTTCGACCAAGGACGATGGGAGAGCAAAATTTTGTCTCGAGGTGCTTCGGTTGTGTTGCCAATCAGGTGTTCTCGACCGAGGACGATGGGAGAGCAAAAGTTTTGGATCGAGGTGCTTCGGGTGTGATGTCAATCACATGTTTTCGACCGAGGACGATGAGAGAGCAAAAGTTTTGGATCGAGGTGCTTCGGGTGTGATGTCAATCACATGTTTTCGACCAAGGACGATGGGATTGCTAAAGTTTTGGATCGAGGTGCTTCGGGTGTGATGTCAATCACATGTTCTCGACCGAACACGATGGGAGAGCAAAAGTTTTGGATCGAGGTGCTTCGGGTGTGATGCAAATCACATGTTTTCGACCAAGGACGATGGGAGAGCAAAAGTTTTGGATCGAGGTGCTTCGGGTGTGATGTCAATCACATGTTTTCGACCGAGGACGATGGGAGAACAAAATTTTGTCACGAGGTGCTTTGGTTGTGTTGCCAATCAGGTGTTCTCGACCGAGGACGATGGGAGAGCAAAAGTGTTGGATCGAGGTGCTTCGGGTGTGATGTCAATCACATGTTTTCGACCGAGGACGATGGGAGAGCAAAATTTTGTCACGAGGTGCTTCGGTTGTGTTGCCAATCAGGTGTTCTCGACCGAGGACGTCCCCCGCACAGCGCACACAACACAACAGCGCAACAGTTTGTTTAATTTGTCACTGCGCGAGCCAACGCCCGCAGTACGCAGTATGTGCATCGGTCCGGCACTGGTATTAAGTCCAATTCGATAACACAATAACACCAAGGCAACATCGAGGGTAAGAATGCGCGTGTCAAGTGTGATGAAAAGTCTCCCCCACACAGCGCACACAACACAACAGCGCAACGGTTTGTTGAATTTCTCACTGCGCAAGCCAGCACTCGCAGTACGAAATGTGTATAACGCTGACCCGTCGGCAATAACACCAAGACCCGGAAAGCGTCCACGTCCCGGAATGCAAAGTGTCAAGTGTTGGAAAAGTCCCCCGCACAGCGCACACAACACAACAGCGCAACAGTCCGGCACTGATATTAAGTCCAATTCGATAACACAATAACACCAAGGCAACATCGAGGGTAAGAATGCGCGTGTCAAGTGTGATGAAAAGTCTCCCCCACACAGCGCACACAACACAACAGCGCAACAGTTTGTTTAATTTCTCACTGCGCTTGCCAGCACTCGCAGTACGCAGTGTGTGCATCGGCCCGGCACTGGTATTAAGTCCAATTCGATAATATAATAACACCAAGCCAACATCAAGCACAGCACAGCACAACAGTTTGTTTTATTTCTCACCCGCAGTACGCAGTGTGTATAACATTGACAACGACGCGTACATGACTATTGAAAAAAAAAAAAAACAACACATTCACACATTGGTCACACATCATCATCTTTACCTACGGGAAAACTGAAACTGTTGGAAAAAAGTTCAACTATTGAAAAAATGTCAACTATTGAAACAAGTAACCAACTATTGAAACAACCAACACCTTAGGCACGGCCCAAGTACAAGTACGAGTTCAATAGTAGGGTTACCCCCCATCGGAATATGACCGACACCCGGCACTGGTACCGATTGCGGTGCGTGAACATTTCCCGACCCAGCATGGTGTCTCGGCTAGTGGTACAAGTCTATCCAAGGCACCCCTATAACGATGCCCCCAGTGCGGTATATACCCATGCCGAGGCAACGTTGGTATGACCATGTTTTACACTATTGTGGGGAAAGTTGGTGAGTGAAAAGTTTGAGGCATAACTTGCGAAGCTTGTATGGATGTTCGGTAGTACGATGCCGTACGGGTGGGGTCAAGTTACTGTCGGTAGGGTCGAACGTCTATCGAATCCAGTGAGTCGGATGGCCATCCATCGGAAGGGGGTAACCCCGACGGGTGAGCGTCATACGATTCCGGTGAGCTTCGCATGTCGAACCACCCCCCTGGTGGTGGTAAGATGTGCGTACTCCAGTGTGTGGTGTCGGGTCGTGCGTTGTGAGCGTCGAAGGGGCATAAGGCGATTGTCGCTCTCCCAGTGCGGTATATACCCATGCCGAGGCAACGTTGGTATGACCATGTTTTACACTATTGTGGGGAAAGTTGGTGAGTGAAAAGTTTGAGGCATAACTTGCGAAGCTTGTATGGATGTTCGGTAGTACGATGCCGTACGGGTGGGGTCAAGTTACTGTCGGTAGGGTCGAACGTCTATCGAATCCAGTGAGTCGGATGGCCATCCATCGGAAGGGGGTAACCCCGACGGGTGAGCGTCATACGATTCCGGTGAGCTTCGCATGTCGAACCACCCCCCTGGTGGTGGTAAGATGTGCGTACTCCAGTGTGTGGTGTCGGGTCGTGCGTTGTGAGCGTCGAAGGGGCATAAGGCGATTGTCGCTCTCTCGTGTGCCATGCGAACCCTGTGCAGTACGGTGTGTCGAACATTGAAATACCTCCCATGTAAGACGATGGACGATGGGAGAGCATAAGTTTTGGATCGAGGTGCTTCGGGTGTGATGTCAATCACATGTTTTCGACCGAGGACGATGAGAGAGCAAAAGTTTTGGATCGAGGTGCTTCGGGTGTGATGTCAATCACCTGTTTTCGACCAAGGACGATGGGAGAGCAAAATTTTGTCTCGAGGTGCTTCGGTTGTGTTGCCAATCAGGTGTTCTCGACCGAGGACGATGGGAGAGCAAAAGTTTTGGATCGAGGTGCTTCGGGTGTGATGTCAATCACATGTTTTCGACCGAGGACGATGAGAGAGCAAAAGTTTTGGATCGAGGTGCTTCGGGTGTGATGTCAATCACATGTTTTCGACCAAGGACGATGGGATTGCTAAAGTTTTGGATCGAGGTGCTTCGGGTGTGATGTCAATCACATGTTCTCGACCGAACACGATGGGAGAGCAAAAGTTTTGGATCGAGGTGCTTCGGGTGTGATGCCAATCACATGTTTTCGACCAAGGACGATGGGAGAGCAAAAGTTTTGGATCGAGGTGCTTCGGGTGTGATGTCAATCACATGTTTTCGACCGAGGACGATGGGAGAACAAAATTTTGTCACGAGGTGCTTTGGTTGTGTTGCCAATCAGGTGTTCTCGACCGAGGACGATGGGAGAGCAAAAGTGTTGGATCGAGGTGCTTCGGGTGTGATGTCAATCACATGTTTTCGACCGAGGACGATGGGAGAGCAAAATTTTGTCACGAGGTGCTTCGGTTGTGTGCCAATCAGGTGTTCTCGACCGAGGACGTCCCCCGCACAGCGCACACAACACAACAGCGCAACAGTTTGTTTAATTTGTCACTGCGCGAGCCAACGCCCGCAGTACGCAGTATGTGCATCGGTCCGGCACTGGTATTAAGTCCAATTCGATAACACAATAACACCAAGGCAACATCGAGGGTAAGAATGCGCGTGTCAAGTGTGATGAAAAGTCTCCCCCACACAGTGCACACAACACAACAGCGCAACGGTTTGTTGAATTTCTCACTGCGCAAGCCAGCACTCGCAGTACGAAATGTGTATAACGCTGACCCGTCGGCAATAACACCAAGACCCGGAAAGCGTCCACGTCCCGGAATGCAAAGTGTCAAGTGTTGGAAAAGTCCCCCGCACAGCGCACACAACACAACAGCGCAACAGTCCGGCACTGATATTAAGTCCAATTCGATAACACAATAACACCAAGGCAACATCGAGGGTAAGAATGCGCGTGTCAAGTGTGATGAAAAGTCTCCCCCACACAGCGCACACAACACAACAGCGCAACAGTTTGTTTAATTTCTCACTGCGCTTGCCAAAACTCGCAGTACGCAGTTTGTGCATCGGCCCGGCACTGGTATTAAGTCCAATTCGATAATATAATAACACCAAGCCAACATCAAGCACAGCACAGCACAACAGTTTGTTTTATTTCTCACCCGCAGTACGCAGTGTGTATAACATCGACAACGACGCGTACATGACTATTGAAAAAAAAAAACAACACATTCACACATTGGTCACACATCATCATCTTTACCTACGGGAAAACTGAAACTGTTGGAAAAAAGTTCAACTATTGAAAAAATGTCAACTATTGAAACAAGTAACCAACTATTGAAACAACCAACACCTTAGGCACGGCCCAAGTACAAGTACGAGTTCAATAGTAGGGTTACCCCCCATCGGAATATGACCGACACCCGGCACTGGTACCGATTGCGGTGCGTGAACATTTCCCGACCCAGCATGGTGTCTCGGCTAGTGGTACAAGTCTATCCAAGGCACCCCTATAACGATGCCCCCAGTGCGGTATATACCCATGCCGAGGCAACGTTGGTATGACCATGTTTTACACTATTGTGGGGAAAGTTGGTGAGTGAAAAGTTTGAGGCATAACTTGCGAAGCTTGTATGGATGTTCGGTAGTACGATGCCGTACGGGTGGGGTCAAGTTACTGTCGGTAGGGTCGAACGTCTATCGAATCCAGTGAGTCGGATGGCCATCCATCGGAAGGGGGTAACCCCGACGGGTGAGCGTCATACGATTCCGGTGAGCTTCGCATGTCGAACCACCCCCCTGGTGGTGGTAAGATGTGCGTACTCCAGTGTGTGGTGTCGGGTCGTGCGTTGTGAGCGTCGAAGGGGCATAAGGCGATTGTCGCTCTCCCAGTGCGGTATATACCCATGCCGAGGCAACGTTGGTATGACCATGTTTTACACTATTGTGGGGAAAGTTGGTGAGTGAAAAGTTTGAGGCATAACTTGCGAAGCTTGTATGGATGTTCGGTAGTACGATGCCGTACGGGTGGGGTCAAGTTACTGTCGGTAGGGTCGAACGTCTATCGAATCCAGTGAGTCGGATGGCCATCCATCGGAAGGGGGTAACCCCGACGGGTGAGCGTCATACGATTCCGGTGAGCTTCGCATGTCGAACCACCCCCCTGGTGGTGGTAAGATGTGCGTACTCCAGTGTGTGGTGTCGGGTCGTGCGTTGTGAGCGTCGAAGGGGCATAAGGCGATTGTCGCTCTCTCGTGTGCCATGCGAACCCTGTGCAGTACGGTGTGTCGAACATTGAAATACCTCCCATGTAAGACGATGGACGATGGGAGAGCATAAGTTTTGGATCGAGGTGCTTCGGGTGTGATGTCAATCACATGTTTTCGACCGAGGACGATGAGAGAGCAAAAGTTTTGGATCGAGGTGCTTCGGGTGTGATGTCAATCACCTGTTTTCGACCAAGGACGATGGGAGAGCAAAATTTTGTCTCGAGGTGCTTCGGTTGTGTTGCCAATCAGGTGTTCTCGACCGAGGACGATGGGAGAGCAAAAGTTTTGGATCGAGGTGCTTCGGGTGTGATGTCAATCACATGTTTTCGACCGAGGACGATGAGAGAGCAAAAGTTTTGGATCGAGGTGCTTCGGGTGTGATGTCAATCACATGTTTTCGACCAAGGACGATGGGATTGCTAAAGTTTTGGATCGAGGTGCTTCGGGTGTGATGTCAATCACATGTTCTCGACCGAACACGATGGGAGAGCAAAAGTTTTGGATCGAGGTGCTTCGGGTGTGATGCCAATCACATGTTTTCGACCAAGGACGATGGGAGAGCAAAAGTTTTGGATCGAGGTGCTTCGGGTGTGATGTCAATCACATGTTTTCGACCGAGGACGATGGGAGAACAAAATTTTGTCACGAGGTGCTTTGGTTGTGTTGCCAATCAGGTGTTCTCGACCGAGGACGATGGGAGAGCAAAAGTGTTGGATCGAGGTGCTTCGGGTGTGATGTCAATCACATGTTTTCGACCGAGGACGATGGGAGAGCAAAATTTTGTCACGAGGTGCTTCGGTTGTGTTGCCAATCAGGTGTTCTCGACCGAGGACGTCCCCCGCACAGCGCACACAACACAACAGCGCAACAGTTTGTTTAATTTGTCACTGCGCGAGCCAACGCCCGCAGTACGCAGTATGTGCATCGGTCCGGCACTGGTATTAAGTCCAATTCGATAACACAATAACACCAAGGCAACATCGAGGGTAAGAATGCGCGTGTCAAGTGTGATGAAAAGTCTCCCCCACACAGCGCACACAACACAACAGCGCAACGGTTTGTTGAATTTCTCACTGCGCAAGCCAGCACTCGCAGTACGAAATGTGTATAACGCTGACCCGTCGGCAATAACACCAAGACCCGGAAAGCGTCCACGTCCCGGAATGCAAAGTGTCAAGTGTTGGAAAAGTCCCCCGCACAGCGCACACAACACAACAGCGCAACAGTCCGGCACTGATATTAAGTCCAATTCGATAACACAATAACACCAAGGCAACATCGAGGGTAAGAATGCGCGTGTCAAGTGTGATGAAAAGTCTCCCCCACACAGCGCACACAACACAACAGCGCAACAGTTTGTTTAATTTCTCACTGCGCTTGCCAGCACTCGCAGTACGCAGTGTGTGCATCGGCCCGGCACTGGTATTAAGTCCAATTCGATAATATAATAACACCAAGCCAACATCAAGCACAGCACAGCACAACAGTTTGTTTTATTTCTCACCCGCAGTACGCAGTGTGTATAACATCGACAACGACGCGTACATGACTATTGAAAAAAAAAAAACAACACATTCACACATTGGTCACACATCATCATCTTTACCTACGGGAAAACTGAAACTGTTGGAAAAAAGTTCAACTATTGAAAAAATGTCAACTATTGAAACAAGTAACCAACTATTGAAACAACCAACACCTTAGGCACGGCCCAAGTACAAGTACGAGTTCAATAGTAGGGTTACCCCCCATCGGAATATGACCGACACCCGGCACTGGTACCGATTACGGTGCGTGAACATTTCCCGACCCAGCATGGTGTCTCGGCTAGTGGTACAAGTCTATCCAAGGCACCCCTATAACGATGCCCCCAGTGCGGTATATACCCATGCCGAGGCAACGTTGGTATGACCATGTTTTACACTATTGTGGGGAAAGTTGGTGAGTGAAAAGTTTGAGGCATAACTTGCGAAGCTTGTATGGATGTTCGGTAGTACGATGCCGTACGGGTGGGGTCAAGTTACTGTCGGTAGGGTCGAACGTCTATCGAATCCAGTGAGTCGGATGGCCATCCATCGGAAGGGGGTAACCCCGACGGGTGAGCGTCATACGATTCCGGTGAGCTTCGCATGTCGAACCACCCCCCTGGTGGTGGTAAGATGTGCGTACTCCAGTGTGTGGTGTCGGGTCGTGCGTTGTGAGCGTCGAAGGGGCATAAGGCGATTGTCGCTCTCCCAGTGCGGTATATACCCATGCCGAGGCAACGTTGGTATGACCATGTTTTACACTATTGTGGGGAAAGTTGGTGAGTGAAAAGTTTGAGGCATAACTTGCGAAGCTTGTATGGATGTTCGGTAGTACGATGCCGTACGGGTGGGGTCAAGTTACTGTCGGTAGGGTCGAACGTCTATCGAATCCAGTGAGTCGGATGGCCATCCATCGGAAGGGGGTAACCCCGACGGGTGAGCGTCATACGATTCCGGTGAGCTTCGCATGTCGAACCACCCCCCTGGTGGTGGTAAGATGTGCGTACTCCAGTGTGTGGTGTCGGGTCGTGCGTTGTGAGCGTCGAAGGGGCATAAGGCGATTGTCGCTCTCTCGTGTGCCATGCGAACCCTGTGCAGTACGGTGTGTCGAACATTGAAATACCTCCCATGTAAGACGATGGACGATGGGAGAGCATAAGTTTTGGATCGAGGTGCTTCGGGTGTGATGTCAATCACATGTTTTCGACCGAGGACGATGAGAGAGCATAAGTTTTGGATCGAGGTGCTTCGGGTGTGATGTCAATCACATGTTTTCGACCGAGGACGATGAGAGAGCAAAAGTTTTGGATCGAGGTGCTTCGGGTGTGATGTCAATCACCTGTTTTCGACCAAGGACGATGGGAGAGCAAAATTTTGTCTCGAGGTGCTTCGGTTGTGTTGCCAATCAGGTGTTCTCGACCGAGGACGATGGGAGAGCAAAAGTTTTGGATCGAGGTGCTTCGGGTGTGATGTCAATCACATGTTTTCGACCAAGGACGATGGGATTGCTAAAGTTTTGGATCGAGGTGCTTCGGGTGTGATGTCAATCACATGTTCTCGACCGAACACGATGGGAGAGCAAAAGTTTTGGATCGAGGTGCTTCGGGTGTGATGCCAATCACATGTTTTCGACCAAGGACGATGGGAGAGCAAAAGTTTTGGATCGAGGTGCTTCGGGTGTGATGTCAATCACATGTTTTCGACCGAGGACGATGGGAGAACAAAATTTTGTCACGAGGTGCTTTGGTTGTGTTGCCAATCAGGTGTTCTCGACCGAGGACGATGGGAGAGCAAAAGTGTTGGATCGAGGTGCTTCGGGTGTGATGTCAATCACATGTTTTCGACCGAGGACGATGGGAGAGCAAAATTTTGTCACGAGGTGCTTCGGTTGTGTTGCCAATCAGGTGTTCTCGACCGAGGACGTCCCCCGCACAGCGCACACAACACAACAGCGCAACAGTTTGTTTAATTTGTCACTGCGCGAGCCAACGCCCGCAGTACGCAGTATGTGCATCGGTCCGGCACTGGTATTAAGTCCAATTCGATAACACAATAACACCAAGGCAACATCGAGGGTAAGAATGCGCGTGTCAAGTGTGATGAAAAGTCTCCCCCACACAGCGCACACAACACAACAGCGCAACGGTTTGTTGAATTTCTCACTGCGCAAGCCAGCACTCGCAGTACGAAATGTGTATAACGCTGACCCGTCGGCAATAACACCAAGACCCGGAAAGCGTCCACGTCCCGGAATGCAAAGTGTCAAGTGTTGGAAAAGTCCCCCGCACAGCGCACACAACACAACAGCGCAACAGTCCGGCACTGATATTAAGTCCAATTCGATAACACAATAACACCAAGGCAACATCGAGGGTAAGAATGCGCGTGTCAAGTGTGATGAAAAGTCTCCCCCACACAGCGCACACAACACAACAGCGCAACAGTTTGTTTAATTTCTCACTGCGCTTGCCAGCACTCGCAGTACGCAGTGTGTGCATCGGCCCGGCACTGGTATTAAGTCCAATTCGATAATATAATAACACCAAGCCAACATCAAGCACAGCACAGCACAACAGTTTGTTTTATTTCTCACCCGCAGTACGCAGTGTGTATAACATTGACAACGACGCGTACATGACTATTGAAAAAAAAAAAAAACAACACATTCACACATTGGTCACACATCATCATCTTTACCTACGGGAAAACTGAAACTGTTGGAAAAAAGTTCAACTATTGAAAAAATGTCAACTATTGAAACAAGTAACCAACTATTGAAACAACCAACACCTTAGGCACGGCCCAAGTACAAGTACGAGTTCAATAGTAGGGTTACCCCCCATCGGAATATGACCGACACCCGGCACTGGTACCGATTGCGGTGCGTGAACATTTCCCGACCCAGCATGGTGTCTCGGCTAGTGGTACAAGTCTATCCAAGGCACCCCTATAACGATGCCCCCAGTGCGGTATATACCCATGCCGAGGCAACGTTGGTATGACCATGTTTTACACTATTGTGGGGAAAGTTGGTGAGTGAAAAGTTTGAGGCATAACTTGCGAAGCTTGTATGGATGTTCGGTAGTACGATGCCGTACGGGTGGGGTCAAGTTACTGTCGGTAGGGTCGAACGTCTATCGAATCCAGTGAGTCGGATGGCCATCCATCGGAAGGGGGTAACCCCGACGGGTGAGCGTCATACGATTCCGGTGAGCTTCGCATGTCGAACCACCCCCCTGGTGGTGGTAAGATGTGCGTACTCCAGTGTGTGGTGTCGGGTCGTGCGTTGTGAGCGTCGAAGGGGCATAAGGCGATTGTCGCTCTCTCGTGTGCCATGCGAACCCTGTGCAGTACGGTGTGTCGAACATTGAAATACCTCCCATGTAAGACGATGGACGATGGGAGAGCATAAGTTTTGGATCGAGGTGCTTCGGGTGTGATGTCAATCACATGTTTTCGACCGAGGACGATGGGAGAGCAAAAGTTTTGGATCGAGGTGCTTCGGGTGTGTTGCCAATCAGGTGTTCTCGACCGAGGACGATGGGAGAGCAAAAGTTTTGGATCGAGGAGCTTCGGGTGTGATGCCAATCACATGTTTTCGACCAAGGACGATGGGAGAGCAAAAGTTTTGGATCGAGGTGCTTCGGGTGTGATGTCAATCACATGTTTTCGACCGAGGACGATGGGAGAGCAAAAGTTTTGGATCGAGGTGCTTCGGGTGTGTTGCCAATCAGGTGTTCTCGACCGAGGACGATGGGAGAGCAAAAGTTTTGGATCGAGGAGCTTCGGGTGTGATGCCAATCACATGTTTTCGACCAAGGACGATGGGAGAGCAAAAGTTTTGGATCGAGGTGCTTCGGGTGTGATGTCAATCACATGTTTTCGACCGAGGACGATGGGAGAACAAAATTTTGTCTCGAGGTGCTTCGGTTGTGTTGCCAATCAGGTGTTCTCGACCGAGGACGATGGGAGAGCAAAAGTTTTGGATCGAGGTGCTTCGGGTGTGATGTCAATCACATGTTTTCGACCGAGGACGATGGGAGAGCAAAATCTTTGGACCGAGGTGCTTCGGGTGTGATGTCAATCACCTGTTTTCGACCAAGGACGATGGGAGAGCAAAATTTTGTCTCGAGGTGCTTCGGTTGTGTTGCCAATCAGGTGTTCTCGACCGAGGACGATGGGAGAGCAAAAGTTTTGGATCGAGGTGCTTCGGGTGTGATGTCAATCACATGTTTTCGACCGAGGACGATGAGAGAGCAAAAGTTTTGGATCGAGGTGCTTCGGGTGTGATGTCAATCACATGTTTTCGACCAAGGACGATGGGATTGCTAAAGTTTTGGATCGAGGTGCTTCGGGTGTGATGTCAATCACATGTTCTCGACCGAACACGATGGGAGAGCAAAAGTTTTGGATCGAGGTGCTTCGGGTGTGATGCAAATCACATGTTTTCGACCAAGGACGATGGGAGAGCAAAAGTTTTGGATCGAGGTGCTTCGGGTGTGATGTCAATCACATGTTTTCGACCGAGGACGATGGGAGAACAAAATTTTGTCACGAGGTGCTTTGGTTGTGTTGCCAATCAGGTGTTCTCGACCGAGGACGATGGGAGAGCAAAAGTGTTGGATCGAGGTGCTTCGGGTGTGATGTCAATCACATGTTTTCGACCGAGGACGATGGGAGAGCAAAATTTTGTCACGAGGTGCTTCGGTTGTGTTGCCAATCAGGTGTTCTCGACCGAGGACGTCCCCCGCACAGCGCACACAACACAACAGCGCAACAGTTTGTTTAATTTGTCACTGCGCGAGCCAACGCCCGCAGTACGCAGTATGTGCATCGGTCCGGCACTGGTATTAAGTCCAATTCGATAACACAATAACACCAAGGCAACATCGAGGGTAAGAATGCGCGTGTCAAGTGTGATGAAAAGTCTCCCCCACACAGCGCACACAACACAACAGCGCAACGGTTTGTTGAATTTCTCACTGCGCAAGCCAGCACTCGCAGTACGAAATGTGTATAACGCTGACCCGTCGGCAATAACACCAAGACCCGGAAAGCGTCCACGTCCCGGAATGCAAAGTGTCAAGTGTTGGAAAAGTCCCCCGCACAGCGCACACAACACAACAGCGCAACAGTCCGGCACTGATATTAAGTCCAATTCGATAACACAATAACACCAAGGCAACATCGAGGGTAAGAATGCGCGTGTCAAGTGTGATGAAAAGTCTCCCCCACACAGCGCACACAACACAACAGCGCAACAGTTTGTTTAATTTCTCACTGCGCTTGCCAGCACTCGCAGTACGCAGTGTGTGCATCGGCCCGGCACTGGTATTAAGTCCAATTCGATAATATAATAACACCAAGCCAACATCAAGCACAGCACAGCACAACAGTTTGTTTTATTTCTCACCCGCAGTACGCAGTGTGTATAACATTGACAACGACGCGTACATGACTATTGAAAAAAAAAAAAAACAACACATTCACACATTGGTCACACATCATCATCTTTACCTACGGGAAAACTGAAACTGTTGGAAAAAAGTTCAACTATTGAAAAAATGTCAACTATTGAAACAAGTAACCAACTATTGAAACAACCAACACCTTAGGCACGGCCCAAGTACAAGTACGAGTTCAATAGTAGGGTTACCCCCCATCGGAATATGACCGACACCCGGCACTGGTACCGATTGCGGTGCGTGAACATTTCCCGACCCAGCATGGTGTCTCGGCTAGTGGTACAAGTCTATCCAAGGCACCCCTATAACGATGCCCCCAGTGCGGTATATACCCATGCCGAGGCAACGTTGGTATGACCATGTTTTACACTATTGTGGGGAAAGTTGGTGAGTGAAAAGTTTGAGGCATAACTTGCGAAGCTTGTATGGATGTTCGGTAGTACGATGCCGTACGGGTGGGGTCAAGTTACTGTCGGTAGGGTCGAACGTCTATCGAATCCAGTGAGTCGGATGGCCATCCATCGGAAGGGGGTAACCCCGACGGGTGAGCGTCATACGATTCCGGTGAGCTTCGCATGTCGAACCACCCCCCTGGTGGTGGTAAGATGTGCGTACTCCAGTGTGTGGTGTCGGGTCGTGCGTTGTGAGCGTCGAAGGGGCATAAGGCGATTGTCGCTCTCCCAGTGCGGTATATACCCATGCCGAGGCAACGTTGGTATGACCATGTTTTACACTATTGTGGGGAAAGTTGGTGAGTGAAAAGTTTGAGGCATAACTTGCGAAGCTTGTATGGATGTTCGGTAGTACGATGCCGTACGGGTGGGGTCAAGTTACTGTCGGTAGGGTCGAACGTCTATCGAATCCAGTGAGTCGGATGGCCATCCATCGGAAGGGGGTAACCCCGACGGGTGAGCGTCATACGATTCCGGTGAGCTTCGCATGTCGAACCACCCCCCTGGTGGTGGTAAGATGTGCGTACTCCAGTGTGTGGTGTCGGGTCGTGCGTTGTGAGCGTCGAAGGGGCATAAGGCGATTGTCGCTCTCTCGTGTGCCATGCGAACCCTGTGCAGTACGGTGTGTCGAACATTGAAATACCTCCCATGTAAGACGATGGACGATGGGAGAGCATAAGTTTTGGATCGAGGTGCTTCGGGTGTGATGTCAATCACATGTTTTCGACCGAGGACGATGAGAGAGCAAAAGTTTTGGATCGAGGTGCTTCGGGTGTGATGTCAATCACCTGTTTTCGACCAAGGACGATGGGAGAGCAAAATTTTGTCTCGAGGTGCTTCGGTTGTGTTGCCAATCAGGTGTTCTCGACCGAGGACGATGGGAGAGCAAAAGTTTTGGATCGAGGTGCTTCGGGTGTGATGTCAATCACATGTTTTCGACCGAGGACGATGAGAGAGCAAAAGTTTTGGATCGAGGTGCTTCGGGTGTGATGTCAATCACATGTTTTCGACCAAGGACGATGGGATTGCTAAAGTTTTGGATCGAGGTGCTTCGGGTGTGATGTCAATCACATGTTCTCGACCGAACACGATGGGAGAGCAAAAGTTTTGGATCGAGGTGCTTCGGGTGTGATGCCAATCACATGTTTTCGACCAAGGACGATGGGAGAGCAAAAGTTTTGGATCGAGGTGCTTCGGGTGTGATGTCAATCACATGTTTTCGACCGAGGACGATGGGAGAACAAAATTTTGTCACGAGGTGCTTTGGTTGTGTTGCCAATCAGGTGTTCTCGACCGAGGACGATGGGAGAGCAAAAGTGTTGGATCGAGGTGCTTCGGGTGTGATGTCAATCACATGTTTTCGACCGAGGACGATGGGAGAGCAAAATTTTGTCACGAGGTGCTTCGGTTGTGTTGCCAATCAGGTGTTCTCGACCGAGGACGTCCCCCGCACAGCGCACACAACACAACAGCGCAACAGTTTGTTTAATTTGTCACTGCGCGAGCCAACGCCCGCAGTACGCAGTATGTGCATCGGTCCGGCACTGGTATTAAGTCCAATTCGATAACACAATAACACCAAGGCAACATCGAGGGTAAGAATGCGCGTGTCAAGTGTGATGAAAAGTCTCCCCCACACAGCGCACACAACACAACAGCGCAACGGTTTGTTGAATTTCTCACTGCGCAAGCCAGCACTCGCAGTACGAAATGTGTATAACGCTGACCCGTCGGCAATAACACCAAGACCCGGAAAGCGTCCACGTCCCGGAATGCAAAGTGTCAAGTGTTGGAAAAGTCCCCCGCACAGCGCACACAACACAACAGCGCAACAGTCCGGCACTGATATTAAGTCCAATTCGATAACACAATAACACCAAGGCAACATCGAGGGTAAGAATGCGCGTGTCAAGTGTGATGAAAAGTCTCCCCCACACAGCGCACACAACACAACAGCGCAACAGTTTGTTTAATTTCTCACTGCGCTTGCCAGCACTCGCAGTACGCAGTGTGTGCATCGGCCCGGCACTGGTATTAAGTCCAATTCGATAATATAATAACACCAAGCCAACATCAAGCACAGCACAGCACAACAGTTTGTTTTATTTCTCACCCGCAGTACGCAGTGTGTATAACATCGACAACGACGCGTACATGACTATTGAAAAAAAAAAAACAACACATTCACACATTGGTCACACATCATCATCTTTACCTACGGGAAAACTGAAACTGTTGGAAAAAAGTTCAACTATTGAAAAAATGTCAACTATTGAAACAAGTAACCAACTATTGAAACAACCAACACCTTAGGCACGGCCCAAGTACAAGTACGAGTTCAATAGTAGGGTTACCCCCCATCGGAATATGACCGACACCCGGCACTGGTACCGATTGCGGTGCGTGAACATTTCCCGACCCAGCATGGTGTCTCGGCTAGTGGTACAAGTCTATCCAAGGCACCCCTATAACGATGCCCCCAGTGCGGTATATACCCATGCCGAGGCAACGTTGGTATGACCATGTTTTACACTATTGTGGGGAAAGTTGGTGAGTGAAAAGTTTGAGGCATAACTTGCGAAGCTTGTATGGATGTTCGGTAGTACGATGCCGTACGGGTGGGGTCAAGTTACTGTCGGTAGGGTCGAACGTCTATCGAATCCAGTGAGTCGGATGGCCATCCATCGGAAGGGGGTAACCCCGACGGGTGAGCGTCATACGATTCCGGTGAGCTTCGCATGTCGAACCACCCCCCTGGTGGTGGTAAGATGTGCGTACTCCAGTGTGTGGTGTCGGGTCGTGCGTTGTGAGCGTCGAAGGGGCATAAGGCGATTGTCGCTCTCCCAGTGCGGTATATACCCATGCCGAGGCAACGTTGGTATGACCATGTTTTACACTATTGTGGGGAAAGTTGGTGAGTGAAAAGTTTGAGGCATAACTTGCGAAGCTTGTATGGATGTTCGGTAGTACGATGCCGTACGGGTGGGGTCAAGTTACTGTCGGTAGGGTCGAACGTCTATCGAATCCAGTGAGTCGGATGGCCATCCATCGGAAGGGGGTAACCCCGACGGGTGAGCGTCATACGATTCCGGTGAGCTTCGCATGTCGAACCACCCCCCTGGTGGTGGTAAGATGTGCGTACTCCAGTGTGTGGTGTCGGGTCGTGCGTTGTGAGCGTCGAAGGGGCATAAGGCGATTGTCGCTCTCTCGTGTGCCATGCGAACCCTGTGCAGTACGGTGTGTCGAACATTGAAATACCTCCCATGTAAGACGATGGACGATGGGAGAGCATAAGTTTTGGATCGAGGTGCTTCGGGTGTGATGTCAATCACATGTTTTCGACCGAGGACGATGAGAGAGCATAAGTTTTGGATCGAGGTGCTTCGGGTGTGATGTCAATCACATGTTTTCGACCGAGGACGATGAGAGAGCAAAAGTTTTGGATCGAGGTGCTTCGGGTGTGATGTCAATCACCTGTTTTCGACCAAGGACGATGGGAGAGCAAAATTTTGTCTCGAGGTGCTTCGGTTGTGTTGCCAATCAGGTGTTCTCGACCGAGGACGATGGGAGAGCAAAAGTTTTGGATCGAGGTGCTTCGGGTGTGATGTCAATCACATGTTTTCGACCAAGGACGATGGGATTGCTAAAGTTTTGGATCGAGGTGCTTCGGGTGTGATGTCAATCACATGTTCTCGACCGAACACGATGGGAGAGCAAAAGTTTTGGATCGAGGTGCTTCGGGTGTGATGCCAATCACATGTTTTCGACCAAGGACGATGGGAGAGCAAAAGTTTTGGATCGAGGTGCTTCGGGTGTGATGTCAATCACATGTTTTCGACCGAGGACGATGGGAGAACAAAATTTTGTCACGAGGTGCTTTGGTTGTGTTGCCAATCAGGTGTTCTCGACCGAGGACGATGGGAGAGCAAAAGTGTTGGATCGAGGTGCTTCGGGTGTGATGTCAATCACATGTTTTCGACCGAGGACGATGGGAGAGCAAAATTTTGTCACGAGGTGCTTCGGTTGTGTTGCCAATCAGGTGTTCTCGACCGAGGACGTCCCCCGCACAGCGCACACAACACAACAGCGCAACAGTTTGTTTAATTTGTCACTGCGCGAGCCAACGCCCGCAGTACGCAGTATGTGCATCGGTCCGGCACTGGTATTAAGTCCAATTCGATAACACAATAACACCAAGGCAACATCGAGGGTAAGAATGCGCGTGTCAAGTGTGATGAAAAGTCTCCCCCACACAGCGCACACAACACAACAGCGCAACGGTTTGTTGAATTTCTCACTGCGCAAGCCAGCACTCGCAGTACGAAATGTGTATAACGCTGACCCGTCGGCAATAACACCAAGACCCGGAAAGCGTCCACGTCCCGGAATGCAAAGTGTCAAGTGTTGGAAAAGTCCCCCGCACAGCGCACACAACACAACAGCGCAACAGTCCGGCACTGATATTAAGTCCAATTCGATAACACAATAACACCAAGGCAACATCGAGGGTAAGAATGCGCGTGTCAAGTGTGATGAAAAGTCTCCCC